>NW_028181175.1:0-65673 GCF_964211825.1 Aythya ferina | reverse complement strand
CAAGAACGGGATAAACCCTAAAAACGAAAGAAAACCCCAAAAGCCATAGATCCACACCAAAAGTCCCCCTAAACCTACCTGATGTTCTCCAAAACCCACAATTTACACTTTTCCACCATGATGACCACGGAAAACCCAACAGAGAACCCAAAACACGTCAAAAACACCCCAAACAAGAACAGGATCACCCCCAAAACCAAAGAAAACCCCAAAAAGCACGGATCCAATCCCAAAACCACTCTAAACGTACCTGATGTTCTCCAAATCCAAATGTCCACTCCCAACCACCATAAAACCCATTAGGAACTCAACGAAACCCAACGGAAACCCCAAAACACGTCAAAAACACCCCAAAAAAGAACTGAATCAGAAGAAAAAACACCAAAAACTATGAATTTCCCCACAAAACCACCCTAAACTCACCTGATCTTCTTCAAAACCCACAATCCACTCCCATTTCCCTTAAGGACCAACGAGAATCCAACTAAAACCCAACGGAGACCCCAAAACAAGTCAAAAACACCCCAAACAAGAACGGAATCACCCCCAAAACTGGAAGAAAATCCCCAAAAAACATAGATCCACCCCAAAACGACACTAAACCTACCTGATCTTCTCCAAAACACGCAAGTTAAACTTTTCCAACATGATGAAAAACAAGAACCCAACAAAACCCAACAGAGACCCCAAAACATGTCAAAAACACCCCAAAAAAGAACGGGATCACCCCCAACACTGGAAGAAAATTCCCCCCCCAAAAATTTACAATTTTCACCATGATGACCAACATGAACCAAACGAAAACCCAAAAGGAGACACCAAAACACGTCAAAAACACCCCAAAAAAGAAAGGGATCACCCATAAACTGGAAGAAAATCCCCAAAAAGCACAGATCCAATCCCAAAACCAGCCTAAACCTACCTGATGTTCTCCAAAACCCACAAATTTACCCTTTTCCACCATGATGACCATGGAAAACCCAACGAAACCCAATGGAGACAAAAAACATGTCAAAAAAAAACAAAAAAAAACAAAAAAAAACAAAAAAGAACAGGATCTCCCCAAAAAAGAGAAGAAAACCCCAAATGCCATAGATCCACCCCAAAAGTCCCCCTAAGCCTACCTGATGTTCTCCAAAACCCACGATTTACCCTTTTTCACAATGATGACCAACGAGAACCCAACAAAACCCAACGGACAACCCCAAAACACGTCAAAAACACCCCAAAAAAGAACAGGATCACCCCAAAAAACAGAAGAAAACCCCAAATACCATGAATCCACCCCAAAAGTCCCCCTAAACCTACCTGAAGTTCTCCAAAACCCACAATTTACCCTTTTCCACCAAGATGCCAACAGAAAACCCAACGAAACCCAACAGAGACATCAAAACATGTCAAAAACACCCCAAAAAAGAATGGGATAACCCCCAAAACTGGAAGAAAATCCCCAAAAAGCATGGATCCAATTCCAAAACCACCCTAAACCTACCTGATCTTCTCCAAATCCCAAAGTCCACTCCCAACCACCATAAAACCCATTAGGAACTCAACAAAATGCAACAGAAACCCCAAAACACCTCAAAAACACCCCAAAAGCAAACCGGATCAGAAGAAAATACGTGATTTAACCCCAAGAAAACCCTTAAACCTACCTGATCTTCTCCAAATCCCAAAATCCACTCCCACCCACCATAA
Source organism: Aythya ferina (assembly GCF_964211825.1). NCBI lineage: Eukaryota > Metazoa > Chordata > Aves > Anseriformes > Anatidae > Aythya > Aythya ferina. The sequence goes on along the minus strand of NW_028181175.1, from coordinate 63,975 downwards.
AACCCATTAGGAACTCAACAAAACGCAACGGAAACCCCAAAACACGTCAAAAACACCCCAAAAAAGAACTGGATCAGAAGGAAAAAAAAAACAAAACTATGCATTTCCCTCCCAAATCACCCTAAACTTACCTGATCTTCTTCAAAACCCACAATCCACTCCCATTTAGCTTAACGACCAACGAGAACCCAACAAAACCCAACGGAGACCCCAAAAACGTCAAAAACACCCCAAAAAAGAACTGGTTCAACCCCAACAACGAAAGAAAACCCCAAAAGCCATAGATCCACACCAAAAATCCCCCTAAACCAACCTGAAGTTCTCCAAAACCCACAATTTACACTTTTCCACATTGATGACCATGGAAAACCCAACGAAACCCAACGGAGACCACAAAACACGTCAAAAAAAAAAAAAAAAAAAAAAAAAAAAAAGAAAGGGATCACCCCCAAAATTGGAAGAAAATCCTTCAAAATCATAGATCCACCCCAAAACCACCCTAAACCTACCTGATGATCTCCAAAACCCACAATTTACAATTTTCCAACATGATGACCATGGAAAACCCAACGAAACCCAACGGAGACCCCAAAAGAAGTCAAAAACACCCCAAACAAGAACGGGATAAACCCTAAAAACGAAAGAAAACCCCAAAAGCCATAGATCCACACCAAAAGTCCCCCTAAACCTACCTGATGTTCTCCAAAACCCACAATTTACACTTTTCCACCATGATGACCACGGAAAACCCAACAGAGAACCCAAAACACGTCAAAAACACCCCAAACAAGAACAGGATCACCCCCAAAACCAAAGAAAACCCCAAAAAGCACGGATCCAATCCCAAAACCACTCTAAACGTACCTGATGTTCTCCAAATCCAAATGTCCACTCCCAACCACCATAAAACCCATTAGGAACTCAACGAAACCCAACGGAAACCCCAAAACACGTCAAAAACACCCCAAAAAAGAACTGAATCAGAAGAAAAAACACCAAAAACTATGAATTTCCCCACAAAACCACCCTAAACTCACCTGATCTTCTTCAAAACCCACAATCCACTCCCATTTCCCTTAAGGACCAACGAGAATCCAACTAAAACCCAACGGAGACCCCAAAACAAGTCAAAAACACCCCAAACAAGAACGGAATCACCCCCAAAACTGGAAGAAAATCCCCAAAAAACATAGATCCACCCCAAAACGACACTAAACCTACCTGATCTTCTCCAAAACACGCAAGTTAAACTTTTCCAACATGATGAAAAACAAGAACCCAACAAAACCCAACAGAGACCCCAAAACATGTCAAAAACACCCCAAAAAAGAACGGGATCACCCCCAACACTGGAAGAAAATTCCCCCCCCAAAAATTTACAATTTTCACCATGATGACCAACATGAACCAAACGAAAACCCAAAAGGAGACACCAAAACACGTCAAAAACACCCCAAAAAAGAAAGGGATCACCCATAAACTGGAAGAAAATCCCCAAAAAGCACAGATCCAATCCCAAAACCAGCCTAAACCTACCTGATGTTCTCCAAAACCCACAAATTTACCCTTTTCCACCATGATGACCATGGAAAACCCAACGAAACCCAATGGAGACAAAAAACATGTCAAAAAAAAAAAAAAACAAAAAAAACAAAAAAGAACAGGATCTCCCCAAAAAAGAGAAGAAAACCCCAAATGCCATAGATCCACCCCAAAAGTCCCCCTAAGCCTACCTGATGTTCTCCAAAACCCACGATTTACCCTTTTTCACAATGATGACCAACGAGAACCCAACAAAACCCAACGGACAACCCCAAAACACGTCAAAAACACCCCAAAAAAGAACAGGATCACCCCAAAAAACAGAAGAAAACCCCAAATACCATGAATCCACCCCAAAAGTCCCCCTAAACCTACCTGAAGTTCTCCAAAACCCACAATTTACCCTTTTCCACCAAGATGCCAACAGAAAACCCAACGAAACCCAACAGAGACATCAAAACATGTCAAAAACACCCCAAAAAAGAACGGGATAACCCCCAAAACTGGAAGAAAATCCCCAAAAAGCATGGATCCAATTCCAAAACCACCCTAAACCTACCTGATCTTCTCCAAATCCCAAAGTCCACTCCCAACCACCATAAAACCCATTAGGAACTCAACAAAATGCAACAGAAACCCCAAAACACCTCAAAAACACCCCAAAAGCAAACCGGATCAGAAGAAAATACGTGATTTAACCCCAAGAAAACCCTTAAACCTACCTGATCTTCTCCAAATCCCAAAATCCACTCCCACCCACCATAAAACCCATTAGGAACTCAACAAAACGCAACGGAAACCCCAAAACACGTCAAAAACACCCCAAAAAAGAACTGGATCAGAAGGAAAAAAAAAACAAAACTATGCATTTCCCTCCCAAATCACCCTAAACTTACCTGATCTTCTTCAAAACCCACAATCCACTCCCATTTAGCTTAACGACCAATGAGAACCCAACAAAACCCAACGGAGACCCCAAAAACGTCAAAAACACCCCAAAAAAGAACTGGTTCAACCCCAACAACGAAAGAAAACCCCAAAAGCCATAGATCCACACCAAAAATCCCCCTAAACCAACCTGAAGTTCTCCAAAACCCACAGTTTACACTTTTCCACATTGTTGACCATGGAAAACCCAACGAAACCCAACGGAGACCACAAAACACGTCAAAAAAAAAAAAAAAAAAAAAAAAAAAAAGAAAGGGATCACCCCCAAAATTGGAAGAAAATCCTTCAAAATCATAGATCCACCCCAAAACCACCCTAAACCTACCTGATGATCTCCAAAACCCACAACTTACAATTTTCCAACATGATGACCATGGAAAACCCAACGAAACCCAACGGAGACCCCAAAAGAAGTCAAAAACACCCCAAACAAGAACGGGATAAACCCTAAAAACGAAAGAAAACCCCAAAAGCCATAGATCCACACCAAAAGTCCCCCTAAACCTACCTGATGTTCTCCAAAACCCACAATTTACACTTTTCCACCATGATGACCACGGAAAACCCAACAGAGAACCCAAAACACGTCAAAAACACCCCAAACAAGAACAGGATCACCCCCAAAACCAAAGAAAACCCCAAAAAGCACGGATCCAATCCCAAAACCACTCTAAACGTACCTGATGTTCTCCAAATCCAAATGTCCACTCCCAACCACCATAAAACCCATTAGGAACTCAACGAAACCCAACGGAAACCCCAAAACACGTCAAAAACACCCCAAAAAAGAACTGAATCAGAAGAAAAAACACCAAAAACTATGAATTTCCCCACAAAACCACCCTAAACTCACCTGATCTTCTTCAAAACCCACAATCCACTCCCATTTCCCTTAAGGACCAACGAGAATCCAACTAAAACCCAACGGAGACCCCAAAACAAGTCAAAAACACCCCAAACAAGAACGGAATCACCCCCAAAACTGGAAGAAAATCCCCAAAAAACATAGATCCACCCCAAAACGACACTAAACCTACCTGATCTTCTCCAAAACACGCAAGTTAAACTTTTCCAACATGATGAAAAACAAGAACCCAACAAAACCCAACAGAGACCCCAAAACATGTCAAAAACACCCCAAAAAAGAACGGGATCACCCCCAACACTGGAAGAAAATTCCCCCCCCAAAAATTTACAATTTTCACCATGATGACCAACATGAACCAAACGAAAACCCAAAAGGAGACACCAAAACACGTCAAAAACACCCCAAAAAAGAAAGGGATCACCCATAAACTGGAAGAAAATCCCCAAAAAGCACAGATCCAATCCCAAAACCAGCCTAAACCTACCTGATGTTCTCCAAAACCCACAAATTTACCCTTTTCCACCATGATGACCATGGAAAACCCAACGAAACCCAATGGAGACAAAAAACATGTCAAAAAAAAAAAAAAACAAAAAAAAAAAAAAAGAACAGGATCTCCCCAAAAAAGAGAAGAAAACCCCAAATGCCATAGATCCACCCCAAAAGTCCCCCTAAGCCTACCTGATGTTCTCCAAAACCCACGATTTACCCTTTTTCACAATGATGACCAACGAGAACCCAACAAAACCCAACGGACAACCCCAAAACACGTCAAAAACACCCCAAAAAAGAACAGGATCACCCCAAAAAACAGAAGAAAATCCCAAATACCATGAATCCACCCCAAAAGTCCCCCTAAACCTACCTGAAGTTCTCCAAAACCCACAATTTACCCTTTTCCACCAAGATGCCAACAGAAAACCCAACGAAACCCAACAGAGACATCAAAACATGTCAAAAACACCCCAAAAAAGAATGGGATAACCCCCAAAACTGGAAGAAAATCCCCAAAAAGCATGGATCCAATTCCAAAACCACCCTAAACCTACCTGATCTTCTCCAAATCCCAAAGTCCACTCCCAACCACCATAAAACCCATTAGGAACTCAACAAAATGCAACAGAAACCCCAAAACACCTCAAAAACACCCCAAAAGCAAACCGGATCAGAAGAAAATACGTGATTTAACCCCAAGAAAACCCTTAAACCTACCTGATCTTCTCCAAATCCCAAAATCCACTCCCACCCACCATAAAACCCATTAGGAACTCAACAAAACGCAACGGAAACCCCAAAACACGTCAAAAACACCCCAAAAAAGAACTGGATCAGAAGGAAAAAAAAAACAAAACTATGCATTTCCCTCCCAAATCACCCTAAACTTACCTGATCTTCTTCAAAACCCACAATCCACTCCCATTTAGCTTAACGACCAACGAGAACCCAACAAAACCCAACGGAGACCCCAAAAACGTCAAAAACACCCCAAAAAAGAACTGGTTCAACCCCAACAACGAAAGAAAACCCCAAAAGCCATAGATCCACACCAAAAATCCCCCTAAACCAACCTGAAGTTCTCCAAAACCCACAGTTTACACTTTTCCACATTGATGACCATGGAAAACCCAACGAAACCCAACGGAGACCACAAAACACGTCAAAAAAAAAAAAAAAAAAAAAAAAAAAAAAAAAAAGAAAGGGATCACCCCCAAAATTGGAAGAAAATCCTTCAAAATCATAGATCCACCCCAAAACCACCCTAAACCTACCTGATGATCTCCAAAACCCACAATTTACAATTTTCCAACATGATGACCATGGAAAACCCAACGAAACCCAACGGAGACCCCAAAAGAAGTCAAAAACACCCCAAACAAGAACGGGATAAACCCTAAAAACGAAAGAAAACCCCAAAAGCCATAGATCCACACCAAAAGTCCCCCTAAACCTACCTGATGTTCTCCAAAACCCACAATTTACACTTTTCCACCATGATGACCACGGAAAACCCAACAGAGAACCCAAAACACGTCAAAAACACCCCAAACAAGAACAGGATCACCCCCAAAACCAAAGAAAACCCCAAAAAGCACGGATCCAATCCCAAAACCACTCTAAACGTACCTGATGTTCTCCAAATCCAAATGTCCACTCCCAACCACCATAAAACCCATTAGGAACTCAACGAAACCCAACGGAAACCCCAAAACACGTCAAAAACACCCCAAAAAAGAACTGAATCAGAAGAAAAAACACCAAAAACTATGAATTTCCCCACAAAACCACCCTAAACTCACCTGATCTTCTTCAAAACCCACAATCCACTCCCATTTCCCTTAAGGACCAACGAGAATCCAACTAAAATCCAACGGAGACCCCAAAACAAGTCAAAAACACCCCAAACAAGAACGGAATCACCCCCAAAACTGGAAGAAAATCCCCAAAAAACATAGATCCACCCCAAAACGACACTAAACCTACCTGATCTTCTCCAAAACACGCAAGTTAAACTTTTCCAACATGATGAAAAACAAGAACCCAACAAAACCCAACAGAGACCCCAAAACATGTCAAAAACACCCCAAAAAAGAACGGGATCACCCCCAACACTGGAAGAAAATTCCCCCCCCAAAAATTTACAATTTTCACCATGATGACCAACATGAACCAAACGAAAACCCAAAAGGAGACACCAAAACACGTCAAAAACACCCCAAAAAAGAAAGGGATCACCCATAAACTGGAAGAAAATCCCCAAAAAGCACAGATCCAATCCCAAAACCAGCCTAAACCTACCTGATGTTCTCCAAAACCCACAAATTTACCCTTTTCCACCATGATGACCATGGAAAACCCAACGAAACCCAATGGAGACAAAAAACATGTCAAAAAAAACCAAAAACAAAAACAAAAAAAACCAAAAAAGAACAGGATCTCCCCAAAAAAGAGAAGAAAACCCCAAATGCCATAGATCCACCCCAAAAGTCCCCCTAAGCCTACCTGATGTTCTCCAAAACCCACGATTTACCCTTTTTCACAATGATGACCAACGAGAACCCAACAAAACCCAACGGACAACCCCAAAACACGTCAAAAACACCCCAAAAAAGAACAGGATCACCCCAAAAAACAGAAGAAAATCCCAAATACCATGAATCCACCCCAAAAGTCCCCCTAAACCTACCTGAAGTTCTCCAAAACCCACAATTTACCCTTTTCCACCAAGATGCCAACAGAAAACCCAACGAAACCCAACAGAGACATCAAAACATGTCAAAAACACCCCAAAAAAGAACGGGATAACCCCCAAAACTGGAAGAAAATCCCCAAAAAGCATGGATCCAATTCCAAAACCACCCTAAACCTACCTGATCTTCTCCAAATCCCAAAGTCCACTCCCAACCACCATAAAACCCATTAGGAACTCAACAAAATGCAACAGAAACCCCAAAACACCTCAAAAACACCCCAAAAGCAAACCGGATCAGAAGAAAATACGTGATTTAACCCCAAGAAAACCCTTAAACCTACCTGATCTTCTCCAAATCCCAAAATCCACTCCCACCCACCATAAAACCCATTAGGAACTCAACAAAACGCAACGGAAACCCCAAAACACGTCAAAAACACCCCAAAAAAGAACTGGATCAGAAGGAAAAAAAAAACAAAACTATGCATTTCCCTCCCAAATCACCCTAAACTTACCTGATCTTCTTCAAAACCCACAATCCACTCCCATTTAGCTTAACGACCAACGAGAACCCAACAAAACCCAACGGAGACCCCAAAAACGTCAAAAACACCCCAAAAAAGAACTGGTTCAACCCCAACAACGAAAGAAAACCCCAAAAGCCATAGATCCACACCAAAAATCCCCCTAAACCAACCTGAAGTTCTCCAAAACCCACAGTTTACACTTTTCCACATTGATGACCATGGAAAACCCAACGAAACCCAACGGAGACCACAAAACACGTCAAAAAAAAAAAAAAAAAAAAAAAAAAAAAAAAAAAAAGAAAGGGATCACCCCCAAAATTGGAAGAAAATCCTTCAAAATCATAGATCCACCCCAAAACCACCCTAAACCTACCTGATGATCTCCAAAACCCACAACTTACAATTTTCCAACATGATGACCATGGAAAACCCAACGAAACCCAACGGAGACCCCAAAAGAAGTCAAAAACACCCCAAACAAGAACGGGATAAACCCTAAAAACGAAAGAAAACCCCAAAAGCCATAGATCCACACCAAAAGTCCCCCTAAACCTACCTGATGTTCTCCAAAACCCACAATTTACACTTTTCCACCATGATGACCACGGAAAACCCAACAGAGAACCCAAAACACGTCAAAAACACCCCAAACAAGAACAGGATCACCCCCAAAACCAAAGAAAACCCCAAAAAGCACGGATCCAATCCCAAAACCACTCTAAACGTACCTGATGTTCTCCAAATCCAAATGTCCACTCCCAACCACCATAAAACCCATTAGGAACTCAACGAAACCCAACGGAAACCCCAAAACACGTCAAAAACACCCCAAAAAAGAACTGAATCAGAAGAAAAAACACCAAAAACTATGAATTTCCCCACAAAACCACCCTAAACTCACCTGATCTTCTTCAAAACCCACAATCCACTCCCATTTCCCTTAAGGACCAACGAGAATCCAACTAAAACCCAACGGAGACCCCAAAACAAGTCAAAAACACCCCAAACAAGAACGGAATCACCCCCAAAACTGGAAGAAAATCCCCAAAAAACATAGATCCACCCCAAAACGACACTAAACCTACCTGATCTTCTCCAAAACACGCAAGTTAAACTTTTCCAACATGATGAAAAACAAGAACCCAACAAAACCCAACAGAGACCCCAAAACATGTCAAAAACACCCCAAAAAAGAACGGGATCACCCCCAACACTGGAAGAAAATTCCCCCCCCAAAAATTTACAATTTTCACCATGATGACCAACATGAACCAAACGAAAACCCAAAAGGAGACACCAAAACACGTCAAAAACACCCCAAAAAAGAAAGGGATCACCCATAAACTGGAAGAAAATCCCCAAAAAGCACAGATCCAATCCCAAAACCAGCCTAAACCTACCTGATGTTCTCCAAAACCCACAAATTTACCCTTTTCCACCATGATGACCATGGAAAACCCAACGAAACCCAATGGAGACAAAAAACATGTCAAAAAAAACCAAAAACAAAAACAAAAAAAAACAAAAAAGAACAGGATCTCCCCAAAAAAGAGAAGAAAACCCCAAATGCCATAGATCCACCCCAAAAGTCCCCCTAAGCCTACCTGATGTTCTCCAAAACCCACAATTTACCCTTTTTCACAATGATGACCAACGAGAACCCAACAAAACCCAACGGACAACCCCAAAACACGTCAAAAACACCCCAAAAAAGAACAGGATCACCCCAAAAAACAGAAGAAAATCCCAAATACCATGAATCCACCCCAAAAGTCCCCCTAAACCTACCTGAAGTTCTCCAAAACCCACAATTTACCCTTTTCCACCAAGATGCCAACAGAAAACCCAACGAAACCCAACAGAGACATCAAAACATGTCAAAAACACCCCAAAAAAGAACGGGATAACCCCCAAAACTGGAAGAAAATCCCCAAAAAGCATGGATCCAATTCCAAAACCACCCTAAACCTACCTGATCTTCTCCAAATCCCAAAGTCCACTCCCAACCACCATAAAACCCATTAGGAACTCAACAAAATGCAACAGAAACCCCAAAACACCTCAAAAACACCCCAAAAGCAAACCGGATCAGAAGAAAATACGTGATTTAACCCCAAGAAAACCCTTAAACCTACCTGATCTTCTCCAAATCCCAAAATCCACTCCCACCCACCATAAAACCCATTAGGAACTCAACAAAACGCAACGGAAACCCCAAAACACGTCAAAAACACCCCAAAAAAGAACTGGATCAGAAGGAAAAAAAAAACAAAACTATGCATTTCCCTCCCAAATCACCCTAAACTTACCTGATCTTCTTCAAAACCCACAATCCACTCCCATTTAGCTTAACGACCAACGAGAACCCAACAAAACCCAACGGAGACCCCAAAAACGTCAAAAACACCCCAAAAAAGAACTGGTTCAACCCCAACAACGAAAGAAAACCCCAAAAGCCATAGATCCACACCAAAAATCCCCCTAAACCAACCTGAAGTTCTCCAAAACCCACAATTTACACTTTTCCACATTGATGACCATGGAAAACCCAACGAAACCCAACGGAGACCACAAAACACGTCAAAAAAAAAAAAAAAAAAAAAAAAAAAAAAGAAAGGGATCACCCCCAAAATTGGAAGAAAATCCTTCAAAATCATAGATCCACCCCAAAACCACCCTAAACCTACCTGATGATCTCCAAAACGCACAATTTACAATTTTCCAACATGATGACCATGGAAAACCCAACGAAACCCAACGGAGACCCCAAAAGAAGTCAAAAACACCCCAAACAAGAACGGGATAAACCCTAAAAACGAAAGAAAACCCCAAAAGCCATAGATCCACACCAAAAGTCCCCCTAAACCTACCTGATGTTCTCCAAAACCCACAATTTACACTTTTCCACCATGATGACCACGGAAAACCCAACAGAGAACCCAAAACACGTCAAAAACACCCCAAACAAGAACAGGATCACCCCCAAAACCAAAGAAAACCCCAAAAAGCACGGATCCAATCCCAAAACCACTCTAAACGTACCTGATGTTCTCCAAATCCAAATGTCCACTCCCAACCACCATAAAACCCATTAGGAACTCAACGAAACCCAACGGAAACCCCAAAACACGTCAAAAACACCCCAAAAAAGAACTGAATCAGAAGAAAAAACACCAAAAACTATGAATTTCCCCACAAAACCACCCTAAACTCACCTGATCTTCTTCAAAACCCACAATCCACTCCCATTTCCCTTAAGGACCAACGAGAATCCAACTAAAACCCAACGGAGACCCCAAAACAAGTCAAAAACACCCCAAACAAGAACGGAATCACCCCCAAAACTGGAAGAAAATCCCCAAAAAACATAGATCCACCCCAAAACGACACTAAACCTACCTGATCTTCTCCAAAACACGCAAGTTAAACTTTTCCAACATGATGAAAAACAAGAACCCAACAAAACCCAACAGAGACCCCAAAACATGTCAAAAACACCCCAAAAAAGAACGGGATCACCCCCAACACTGGAAGAAAATTCCCCCCCCAAAAATTTACAATTTTCACCATGATGACCAACATGAACCAAACGAAAACCCAAAAGGAGACACCAAAACACGTCAAAAACACCCCAAAAAAGAAAGGGATCACCCATAAACTGGAAGAAAATCCCCAAAAAGCACAGATCCAATCCCAAAACCAGCCTAAACCTACCTGATGTTCTCCAAAACCCACAAATTTACCCTTTTCCACCATGATGACCATGGAAAACCCAACGAAACCCAATGGAGACAAAAGACATGTCAAAAAAAAAAAAAAAAAAAAAAAAACAAAAAAACAAAAAAGAACAGGATCTCCCCAAAAAAGAGAAGAAAACCCCAAATGCCATAGATCCACCCCAAAAGTCCCCCTAAGCCTACCTGATGTTCTCCAAAACCCACGATTTACCCTTTTTCACAATGATGACCAACGAGAACCCAACAAAACCCAACGGACAACCCCAAAACACGTCAAAAACACCCCAAAAAAGAACAGGATCACCCCAAAAAACAGAAGAAAACCCCAAATACCATGAATCCACCCCAAAAGTCCCCCTAAACCTACCTGAAGTTCTCCAAAACCCACAATTTACCCTTTTCCACCAAGATGCCAACAGAAAACCCAACGAAACCCAACAGAGACATCAAAACATGTCAAAAACACCCCAAAAAAGAACGGGATAACCCCCAAAACTGGAAGAAAATCCCCAAAAAGCATGGATCCAATTCCAAAACCACCCTAAACCTACCTGATCTTCTCCAAATCCCAAAGTCCACTCCCAACCACCATAAAACCCATTAGGAACTCAACAAAATGCAACAGAAACCCCAAAACACCTCAAAAACACCCCAAAAGCAAACCGGATCAGAAGAAAATACGTGATTTAACCCCAAGAAAACCCTTAAACCTACCTGATCTTCTCCAAATCCCAAAATCCACTCCCACCCACCATAAAACCCATTAGGAACTCAACAAAACGCAACGGAAACCCCAAAACACGTCAAAAACACCCCAAAAAAGAACTGGATCAGAAGGAAAAAAAAAACAAAACTATGCATTTCCCTCCCAAATCACCCTAAACTTACCTGATCTTCTTCAAAACCCACAATCCACTCCCATTTAGCTTAACGACCAACGAGAACCCAACAAAACCCAACGGAGACCCCAAAAACGTCAAAAACACCCCAAAAAAGAACTGGTTCAACCCCAACAACGAAAGAAAACCCCAAAAGCCATAGATCCACACCAAAAATCCCCCTAAACCAACCTGAAGTTCTCCAAAACCCACAATTTACACTTTTCCACATTGATGACCATGGAAAACCCAACGAAACCCAACGGAGACCACAAAACACGTCAAAAAAAAAAAAAAAAAAAAAAAAAAAAAAGAAAGGGATCACCCCCAAAATTGGAAGAAAATCCTTCAAAATCATAGATCCACCCCAAAACCACCCTAAACCTACCTGATGATCTCCAAAACGCACAATTTACAATTTTCCAACATGATGACCATGGAAAACCCAACGAAACCCAACGGAGACCCCAAAAGAAGTCAAAAACACCCCAAACAAGAACGGGATAAACCCTAAAAACGAAAGAAAACCCCAAAAGCCATAGATCCACACCAAAAGTCCCCCTAAACCTACCTGATGTTCTCCAAAACCCACAATTTACACTTTTCCACCATGATGACCACGGAAAACCCAACAGAGAACCCAAAACACGTCAAAAACACCCCAAACAAGAACAGGATCACCCCCAAAACCAAAGAAAACCCCAAAAAGCACGGATCCAATCCCAAAACCACTCTAAACGTACCTGATGTTCTCCAAATCCAAATGTCCACTCCCAACCACCATAAAACCCATTAGGAACTCAACGAAACCCAACGGAAACCCCAAAACACGTCAAAAACACCCCAAAAAAGAACTGAATCAGAAGAAAAAACACCAAAAACTATGAATTTCCCCACAAAACCACCCTAAACTCACCTGATCTTCTTCAAAACCCACAATCCACTCCCATTTCCCTTAAGGACCAACGAGAATCCAACTAAAACCCAACGGAGACCCCAAAACAAGTCAAAAACACCCCAAACAAGAACGGAATCACCCCCAAAACTGGAAGAAAATCCCCAAAAAACATAGATCCACCCCAAAACGACACTAAACCTACCTGATCTTCTCCAAAACACGCAAGTTAAACTTTTCCAACATGATGAAAAACAAGAACCCAACAAAACCCAACAGAGACCCCAAAACATGTCAAAAACACCCCAAAAAAGAACGGGATCACCCCCAACACTGGAAGAAAATTCCCCCCCCAAAAATTTACAATTTTCACCATGATGACCAACATGAACCAAACGAAAACCCAAAAGGAGACACCAAAACACGTCAAAAACACCCCAAAAAAGAAAGGGATCACCCATAAACTGGAAGAAAATCCCCAAAAAGCACAGATCCAATCCCAAAACCAGCCTAAACCTACCTGATGTTCTCCAAAACCCACAAATTTACCCTTTTCCACCATGATGACCATGGAAAACCCAACGAAACCCAATGGAGACAAAAGACATGTCAAAAAAAAAAAAAAAAAAAAAAAAACAAAAAAACAAAAAAGAACAGGATCTCCCCAAAAAAGAGAAGAAAACCCCAAATGCCATAGATCCACCCCAAAAGTCCCCCTAAGCCTACCTGATGTTCTCCAAAACCCACGATTTACCCTTTTTCACAATGATGACCAACGAGAACCCAACAAAACCCAACGGACAACCCCAAAACACGTCAAAAACACCCCAAAAAAGAACAGGATCACCCCAAAAAACAGAAGAAAACCCCAAATACCATGAATCCACCCCAAAAGTCCCCCTAAACCTACCTGAAGTTCTCCAAAACCCACAATTTACCCTTTTCCACCAAGATGCCAACAGAAAACCCAACGAAACCCAACAGAGACATCAAAACATGTCAAAAACACCCCAAAAAAGAACGGGATAACCCCCAAAACTGGAAGAAAATCCCCAAAAAGCATGGATCCAATTCCAAAACCACCCTAAACCTACCTGATCTTCTCCAAATCCCAAAGTCCACTCCCAACCACCATAAAACCCATTAGGAACTCAACAAAATGCAACAGAAACCCCAAAACACCTCAAAAACACCCCAAAAGCAAACCGGATCAGAAGAAAATACGTGATTTAACCCCAAGAAAACCCTTAAACCTACCTGATCTTCTCCAAATCCCAAAATCCACTCCCACCCACCATAAAACCCATTAGGAACTCAACAAAACGCAACGGAAACCCCAAAACACGTCAAAAACACCCCAAAAAAGAACTGGATCAGAAGGAAAAAAAAAACAAAACTATGCATTTCCCTCCCAAATCACCCTAAACTTACCTGATCTTCTTCAAAACCCACAATCCACTCCCATTTAGCTTAACGACCAACGAGAACCCAACAAAACCCAACGGAGACCCCAAAAACGTCAAAAACACCCCAAAAAAGAACTGGTTCAACCCCAACAACGAAAGAAAACCCCAAAAGCCATAGATCCACACCAAAAATCCCCCTAAACCAACCTGAAGTTCTCCAAAACCCACAGTTTACACTTTTCCACATTGATGACCATGGAAAACCCAACGAAACCCAACGGAGACCACAAAACACGTCAAAAAAAAAAAAAAAAAAAAAAAAAAAAAAAAGAAAGGGATCACCCCCAAAATTGGAAGAAAATCCTTCAAAATCATAGATCCACCCCAAAACCACCCTAAACCTACCTGATGATCTCCAAAACCCACAACTTACAATTTTCCAACATGATGACCATGGAAAACCCAACGAAACCCAACGGAGACCCCAAAAGAAGTCAAAAACACCCCAAACAAGAACGGGATAAACCCTAAAAACGAAAGAAAACCCCAAAAGCCATAGATCCACACCAAAAGTCCCCCTAAACCTACCTGATGTTCTCCAAAACCCACAATTTACACTTTTCCACCATGATGACCACGGAAAACCCAACAGAGAACCCAAAACACGTCAAAAACACCCCAAACAAGAACAGGATCACCCCCAAAACCAAAGAAAACCCCAAAAAGCACGGATCCAATCCCAAAACCACTCTAAACGTACCTGATGTTCTCCAAATCCAAATGTCCACTCCCAACCACCATAAAACCCATTAGGAACTCAACGAAACCCAACGGAAACCCCAAAACACGTCAAAAACACCCCAAAAAAGAACTGAATCAGAAGAAAAAACACCAAAAACTATGAATTTCCCCACAAAACCACCCTAAACTCACCTGATCTTCTTCAAAACCCACAATCCACTCCCATTTCCCTTAAGGACCAACGAGAATCCAACTAAAACCCAACGGAGACCCCAAAACAAGTCAAAAACACCCCAAACAAGAACGGAATCACCCCCAAAACTGGAAGAAAATCCCCAAAAAACATAGATCCACCCCAAAACGACACTAAACCTACCTGATCTTCTCCAAAACACGCAAGTTAAACTTTTCCAACATGATGAAAAACAAGAACCCAACAAAACCCAACAGAGACCCCAAAACATGTCAAAAACACCCCAAAAAAGAACGGGATCACCCCCAACACTGGAAGAAAATTCCCCCCCCAAAAATTTACAATTTTCACCATGATGACCAACATGAACCAAACGAAAACCCAAAAGGAGACACCAAAACACGTCAAAAACACCCCAAAAAAGAAAGGGATCACCCATAAACTGGAAGAAAATCCCCAAAAAGCACAGATCCAATCCCAAAACCAGCCTAAACCTACCTGATGTTCTCCAAAACCCACAAATTTACCCTTTTCCACCATGATGACCATGGAAAACCCAACGAAACCCAATGGAGACAAAAGACATGTCAAAAAAAAAAAAAAAAAAAAAAAAACAAAAAAACAAAAAAGAACAGGATCTCCCCAAAAAAGAGAAGAAAACCCCAAATGCCATAGATCCACCCCAAAAGTCCCCCTAAGCCTACCTGATGTTCTCCAAAACCCACGATTTACCCTTTTTCACAATGATGACCAACGAGAACCCAACAAAACCCAACGGACAACCCCAAAACACGTCAAAAACACCCCAAAAAAGAACAGGATCACCCCAAAAAACAGAAGAAAACCCCAAATACCATGAATCCACCCCAAAAGTCCCCCTAAACCTACCTGAAGTTCTCCAAAACCCACAATTTACCCTTTTCCACCAAGATGCCAACAGAAAACCCAACGAAACCCAACAGAGACATCAAAACATGTCAAAAACACCCCAAAAAAGAACGGGATAACCCCCAAAACTGGAAGAAAATCCCCAAAAAGCATGGATCCAATTCCAAAACCACCCTAAACCTACCTGATCTTCTCCAAATCCCAAAGTCCACTCCCAACCACCATAAAACCCATTAGGAACTCAACAAAATGCAACAGAAACCCCAAAACACCTCAAAAACACCCCAAAAGCAAACCGGATCAGAAGAAAATACGTGATTTAACCCCAAGAAAACCCTTAAACCTACCTGATCTTCTCCAAATCCCAAAATCCACTCCCACCCACCATAAAACCCATTAGGAACTCAACAAAACGCAACGGAAACCCCAAAACACGTAAAAAACACCCCAAAAAAGAACTGGATCAGAAGGAAAAAAAAAACAAAACTATGCATTTCCCTCCCAAATCACCCTAAACTTACCTGATCTTCTTCAAAACCCACAATCCACTCCCATTTAGCTTAACGACCAACGAGAACCCAACAAAACCCAACGGAGACCCCAAAAACGTCAAAAACACCCCAAAAAAGAACTGGTTCAACCCCAACAACGAAAGAAAACCCCAAAAGCCATAGATCCACACCAAAAATCCCCCTAAACCAACCTGAAGTTCTCCAAAACCCACAATTTACACTTTTCCACATTGATGACCATGGAAAACCCAACGAAACCCAACGGAGACCACAAAACACGTCAAAAAAAAAAAAAAAAAAAAAAAAAAAAAAAAAGAAAGGGATCACCCCCAAAATTGGAAGAAAATCCTTCAAAATCATAGATCCACCCCAAAACCACCCTAAACCTACCTGATGATCTCCAAAACCCACAACTTACAATTTTCCAACATGATGACCATGGAAAACCCAACGAAACCCAACGGAGACCCCAAAAGAAGTCAAAAACACCCCAAACAAGAACGGGATAAACCCTAAAAACGAAAGAAAACCCCAAAAGCCATAGATCCACACCAAAAGTCCCCCTAAACCTACCTGATGTTCTCCAAAACCCACAATTTACACTTTTCCACCATGATGACCACGGAAAACCCAACAGAGAACCCAAAACACGTCAAAAACACCCCAAACAAGAACAGGATCACCCCCAAAACCAAAGAAAACCCCAAAAAGCACGGATCCAATCCCAAAACCACTCTAAACGTACCTGATGTTCTCCAAATCCAAATGTCCACTCCCAACCACCATAAAACCCATTAGGAACTCAACGAAACCCAACGGAAACCCCAAAACACGTCAAAAACACCCCAAAAAAGAACTGAATCAGAAGAAAAAACACCAAAAACTATGAATTTCCCCACAAAACCACCCTAAACTCACCTGATCTTCTTCAAAACCCACAATCCACTCCCATTTCCCTTAAGGACCAACGAGAATCCAACTAAAACCCAACGGAGACCCCAAAACAAGTCAAAAACACCCCAAACAAGAACGGAATCACCCCCAAAACTGGAAGAAAATCCCCAAAAAACATAGATCCACCCCAAAACGACACTAAACCTACCTGATCTTCTCCAAAACACGCAAGTTAAACTTTTCCAACATGATGAAAAACAAGAACCCAACAAAACCCAACAGAGACCCCAAAACATGTCAAAAACACCCCAAAAAAGAACGGGATCACCCCCAACACTGGAAGAAAATTCCCCCCCCAAAAATTTACAATTTTCACCATGATGACCAACATGAACCAAACGAAAACCCAAAAGGAGACACCAAAACACGTCAAAAACACCCCAAAAAAGAAAGGGATCACCCATAAACTGGAAGAAAATCCCCAAAAAGCACAGATCCAATCCCAAAACCAGCCTAAACCTACCTGATGTTCTCCAAAACCCACAAATTTACCCTTTTCCACCATGATGACCATGGAAAACCCAACGAAACCCAATGGAGACAAAAAACATGTCAAAAAAAAAAACAAAAAAAAACAAAACAAAAAAGAACAGGATCTCCCCAAAAAAGAGAAGAAAACCCCAAATGCCATAGATCCACCCCAAAAGTCCCCCTAAGCCTACCTGATGTTCTCCAAAACCCACGATTTACCCTTTTTCACAATGATGACCAACGAGAACCCAACAAAACCCAACGGACAACCCCAAAACACGTCAAAAACACCCCAAAAAAGAACAGGATCACCCCAAAAAACAGAAGAAAACCCCAAATACCATGAATCCACCCCAAAAGTCCCCCTAAACCTACCTGAAGTTCTCCAAAACCCACAATTTACCCTTTTCCACCAAGATGCCAACAGAAAACCCAACGAAACCCAACAGAGACATCAAAACATGTCAAAAACACCCCAAAAAAGAACGGGATAACCCCCAAAACTGGAAGAAAATCCCCAAAAAGCATGGATCCAATTCCAAAACCACCCTAAACCTACCTGATCTTCTCCAAATCCCAAAGTCCACTCCCAACCACCATAAAACCCATTAGGAACTCAACAAAATGCAACAGAAACCCCAAAACACCTCAAAAACACCCCAAAAGCAAACCGGATCAGAAGAAAATACGTGATTTAACCCCAAGAAAACCCTTAAACCTACCTGATCTTCTCCAAATCCCAAAATCCACTCCCACCCACCATAAAACCCATTAGGAACTCAACAAAACGCAACGGAAACCCCAAAACACGTCAAAAACACCCCAAAAAAGAACTGGATCAGAAGGAAAAAAAAAACAAAACTATGCATTTCCCTCCCAAATCACCCTAAACTTACCTGATCTTCTTCAAAACCCACAATCCACTCCCATTTAGCTTAACGACCAACGAGAACCCAACAAAACCCAACGGAGACCCCAAAAACGTCAAAAACACCCCAAAAAAGAACTGGTTCAACCCCAACAACGAAAGAAAACCCCAAAAGCCATAGATCCACACCAAAAATCCCCCTAAACCAACCTGAAGTTCTCCAAAACCCACAGTTTACACTTTTCCACATTGATGACCATGGAAAACCCAACGAAACCCAACGGAGACCACAAAACACGTCAAAAAAAAAAAAAAAAAAAAAAAAAAAAAAAAAAAAAAAAAGAAAGGGATCACCCCCAAAATTGGAAGAAAATCCTTCAAAATCATAGATCCACCCCAAAACCACCCTAAACCTACCTGATGATCTCCAAAACCCACAACTTACAATTTTCCAACATGATGACCATGGAAAACCCAACGAAACCCAACGGAGACCCCAAAAGAAGTCAAAAACACCCCAAACAAGAACGGGATAAACCCTAAAAACGAAAGAAAACCCCAAAAGCCATAGATCCACACCAAAAGTCCCCCTAAACCTACCTGATGTTCTCCAAAACCCACAATTTACACTTTTCCACCATGATGACCACGGAAAACCCAACAGAGAACCCAAAACACGTCAAAAACACCCCAAACAAGAACAGGATCACCCCCAAAACCAAAGAAAACCCCAAAAAGCACGGATCCAATCCCAAAACCACTCTAAACGTACCTGATGTTCTCCAAATCCAAATGTCCACTCCCAACCACCATAAAACCCATTAGGAACTCAACGAAACCCAACGGAAACCCCAAAACACGTCAAAAACACCCCAAAAAAGAACTGAATCAGAAGAAAAAACACCAAAAACTATGAATTTCCCCACAAAACCACCCTAAACTCACCTGATCTTCTTCAAAACCCACAATCCACTCCCATTTCCCTTAAGGACCAACGAGAATCCAACTAAAACCCAACGGAGACCCCAAAACAAGTCAAAAACACCCCAAACAAGAACGGAATCACCCCCAAAACTGGAAGAAAATCCCCAAAAAACATAGATCCACCCCAAAACGACACTAAACCTACCTGATCTTCTCCAAAACACGCAAGTTAAACTTTTCCAACATGATGAAAAACAAGAACCCAACAAAACCCAACAGAGACCCCAAAACATGTCAAAAACACCCCAAAAAAGAACGGGATCACCCCCAACACTGGAAGAAAATTCCCCCCCAAAAAATTTACAATTTTCACCATGATGACCAACATGAACCAAACGAAAACCCAAAAGGAGACACCAAAACACGTCAAAAACACCCCAAAAAAGAAAGGGATCACCCATAAACTGGAAGAAAATCCCCAAAAAGCACAGATCCAATCCCAAAACCAGCCTAAACCTACCTGATGTTCTCCAAAACCCACAAATTTACCCTTTTCCACCATGATGACCATGGAAAACCCAACGAAACCCAATGGAGACAAAAAACATGTCAAAAAAAAAAAAAAAAAAAAAAAGAACAGGATCTCCCCAAAAAAGAGAAGAAAACCCCAAATGCCATAGATCCACCCCAAAAGTCCCCCTAAGCCTACCTGATGTTCTCCAAAACCCACAATTTACCCTTTTTCACAACGATGACCAACGAGAACCCAACAAAACCCAACGGACAACCCCAAAACACGTCAAAAACACCCCAAAAAAGAACTGGTTCAACCCCAACAACGAAAGAAAACCCCAAAAGCCATAGATCCACACCAAAAATCCCCCTAAACCAACCTGAAGTTCTCCAAAACCCACAATTTACACTTTTCCACATTGATGACCATGGAAAACCCAACGAAACCCAACGGAGACCACAAAACACGTCCAAAAAAAAAAAAAAAAAAAAAAAAAAAAAGAAAGGGATCACCCCCAAAATTGGAAGAAAATCCTTCAAAATCATAGATCCACCCCAAAACCACCCTAAACCTACCTGATGATCTCCAAAACCCACAACTTACAATTTTCCAACATGATGACCATGGAAAACCCAACGAAACCCAACGGAGACCCCAAAAGAAGTCAAAAACACCCCAAACAAGAACGGGATAAACCCTAAAAACGAAAGAAAACCCCAAAAGCCATAGATCCACACCAAAAGTCCCCCTAAACCTACCTGATGTTCTCCAAAACCCACAATTTACACTTTTCCACCATGATGACCACGGAAAACCCAACAGAGAACCCAAAACACGTCAAAAACACCCCAAACAAGAACAGGATCACCCCCAAAACCAAAGAAAACCCCAAAAAGCACGGATCCAATCCCCAAACCACTCTAAACGTACCTGATGTTCTCCAAATCCAAATGTCCACTCCCAACCACCATAAAACCCATTAGGAACTCAACGAAACCCAACGGAAACCCCAAAACACGTCAAAAACACCCCAAAAAAGAACTGAATCAGAAGAAAAAACACCAAAAACTATGAATTTCCCCACAAAACCACCCTAAACTCACCTGATCTTCTTCAAAACCCACAATCCACTCCCATTTCCCTTAAGGACCAACGAGAATCCAACTAAAACCCAACGGAGACCCCAAAACAAGTCAAAAACACCCCAAACAAGAACGGAATCACCCCCAAAACTGGAAGAAAATCCCCAAAAAACATAGATCCACCCCAAAACGACACTAAACCTACCTGATCTTCTCCAAAACACGCAAGTTAAACTTTTCCAACATGATGAAAAACAAGAACCCAACAAAACCCAACAGAGACCCCAAAACATGTCAAAAACACCCCAAAAAAGAACGGGATCACCCCCAACACTGGAAGAAAATTCCCCCCCCAAAAATTTACAATTTTCACCATGATGACCAACATGAACCAAACGAAAACCCAAAAGGAGACACCAAAACACGTCAAAAACACCCCAAAAAAGAAAGGGATCACCCATAAACTGGAAGAAAATCCCCAAAAAGCACAGATCCAATCCCAAAACCAGCCTAAACCTACCTGATGTTCTCCAAAACCCACAAATTTACCCTTTTCCACCATGATGACCATGGAAAACCCAACGAAACCCAATGGAGACAAAAAACATGTCAAAAAAAAAAAAAAAAAAAAAAAAAAAAAAAAAAAAAGAACAGGATCTCCCCAAAAAAGAGAAGAAAACCCCAAATGCCATAGATCCACCCCAAAAGTCCCCCTAAGCCTACCTGATGTTCTCCAAAACCCACAATTTACCCTTTTTCACAATGATGACCAACGAGAACCCAACAAAACCCAACGGAGACCCCAAAAACGTCAAAAACACCCCAAAAAAGAACTGGTTCAACCCCAACAACGAAAGAAAACCCCAAAAGCCATAGATCCACACCAAAAATCCCCCTAAACCAACCTGAAGTTCTCCAAAACCCACAATTTACACTTTTCCACATTGATGACCATGGAAAACCCAACGAAACCCAACGGAGACCACAAAACACGTCCAAAAAAAAAAAAAAAAAAAAAAAAAAAAAGAAAGGGATCACCCCCAAAATTGGAAGAAAATCCTTCAAAATCATAGATCCACCCCAAAACCACCCTAAACCTACCTGATGATCTCCAAAACCCACAACTTACAATTTTCCAACATGATGACCATGGAAAACCCAACGAAACCCAACGGAGACCTCAAAAGAAGTCAAAAACACCCCAAACAAGAACGGGATAAACCCTAAAAACGAAAGAAAACCCCAAAAGCCATAGATCCACACCAAAAGTCCCCCTAAACCTACCTGATGTTCTCCAAAACCCACAATTTACACTTTTCCACCATGATGACCACGGAAAACCCAACAGAGAACCCAAAACACGTCAAAAACACCCCAAACAAGAACAGGATCACCCCCAAAACCAAAGAAAACCCCAAAAAGCACGGATCCAATCCCAAAACCACTCTAAACGTACCTGATGTTCTCCAAATCCAAATGTCCACTCCCAACCACCATAAAACCCATTAGGAACTCAACGAAACCCAACGGAAACCCCAAAACACGTCAAAAGCACCCCAAAAAAGAACTGAATCAGAAGAAAAAACACCAAAAACTATGAATTTCCCCACAAAACCACCCTAAACTCACCTGATCTTCTTCAAAACCCACAATCCACTCCCATTTCCCTTAAGGACCAACGAGAATCCAACTAAAACCCAACGGAGACCCCAAAACAAGTCAAAAACACCCCAAACAAGAACGGAATCACCCCCAAAACTGGAAGAAAATCCCCAAAAAACATAGATCCACCCCAAAACGACACTAAACCTACCTGATCTTCTCCAAAACACGCAAGTTAAACTTTTCCAACATGATGAAAAACAAGAACCCAACAAAACCCAACAGAGACCCCAAAACATGTCAAAAACACCCCAAAAAAGAACGGGATCACCCCCAAAACTGGAAGAAAATTCCCCCCCCAAAAATTTACAATTTTCACCATGATGACCAACATGAACCAAACGAAAACCCAAAAGGAGACACCAAAACACGTCAAAAACACCCCAAAAAAGAAAGGGATCACCCATAAACTGGAAGAAAATCCCCAAAAAGCACAGATCCAATCCCAAAACCAGCCTAAACCTACCTGATGTTCTCCAAAACCCACAATTTACCCTTTTCCACCATGATGACCATGGAAAACCCAACAAAACCCAACGGAGACCCCAAAAACGTCAAAAACACCCCAAAAAAGAACTGGTTCAACCCCAACAACGAAAGAAAACCCCAAAAGCCATAGATCCACACCAAAAATCCCCCTAAACCAACCTGAAGTTCTCCAAAACCCACAATTTACACTTTTCCACATTGATGACCATGGAAAACCCAACGAAACCCAACGGAGACCACAAAACACGTCAAAAAAAAAAAAAAAAAAAAAGAAAAAAAAAAAAAAGAAAGGGATCACCCCCAAAATTGGAAGAAAATCCTTCAAAATCATAGATCCACCCCAAAACCACCCTAAACCTACCTGATGATCTCCAAAACCCACAACTTACAATTTTCCAACATGATGACCATGGAAAACCCAACGAAACCCAACGGAGACCTCAAAAGAAGTCAAAAACACCCCAAACAAGAACGGGATAAACCCTAAAAACGAAAGAAAACCCCAAAAGCCATAGATCCACACCAAAAGTCCCCCTAAACCTACCTGATGTTCTCCAAAACCCACAATTTACACTTTTCCACCATGATGACCACGGAAAACCCAACAGAGAACCCAAAACACGTCAAAAACACCCCAAACAAGAACAGGATCACCCCCAAAACCAAAGAAAACCCCAAAAAGCACGGATCCAATCCCAAAACCACTCTAAACGTACCTGATGTTCTCCAAATCCAAATGTCCACTCCCAACCACCATAAAACCCATTAGGAACTCAACGAAACCCAACGGAAACCCCAAAACACGTCAAAAACACCCCAAAAAAGAACTGAATCAGAAGAAAAAACACCAAAAACTATGAATTTCCCCACAAAACCACCCTAAACTCACCTGATCTTCTTCAAAACCCACAATCCACTCCCATTTCCCTTAAGGACCAACGAGAATCCAACTAAAACCCAACGGAGACCCCAAAACAAGTCAAAAACACCCCAAACAAGAACGGAATCACCCCCAAAACTGGAAGAAAATCCCCAAAAAACATAGATCCACCCCAAAACGACACTAAACCTACCTGATCTTCTCCAAAACACGCAAGTTAAACTTTTCCAACATGATGAAAAACAAGAACCCAACAAAACCCAACAGAGACCCCAAAACATGTCAAAAACACCCCAAAAAAGAACGGGATCACCCCCAAAACTGGAAGAAAATTCCCCCCCCAAAAATTTACAATTTTCACCATGA
The DNA here is from genome assembly GCF_964211825.1 of Aythya ferina. NCBI lineage: Eukaryota > Metazoa > Chordata > Aves > Anseriformes > Anatidae > Aythya > Aythya ferina. The sequence continues at coordinate 39,440 of NW_028181175.1, read as the reverse complement.
TGACCAACATGAACCAAACGAAAACCCAAAAGGAGACACCAAAACACGTCAAAAACACCCCAAAAAAGAAAGGGATCACCCATAAACTGGAAGAAAATCCCCAAAAAGCACAGATCCAATCCCAAAACCAGCCTAAACCTACCTGATGTTCTCCAAAACCCACAAATTTACCCTTTTCCACCATGATGACCATGGAAAACCCAACGAAACCCAATGGAGACAAAAAACATGTCAAAAAAAAAAAAAAAAGAACAGGATCTCCCCAAAAAAGAGAAGAAAACCCCAAATGCCATAGATCCACCCCAAAAGTCCCCCTAAGCCTACCTGATGTTCTCCAAAACCCACAATTTACCCTTTTTCACAACGATGACCAACGAGAACCCAACAAAACCCAACGGACAACCCCAAAACACGTCAAAAACACCCCAAAAAAGAACTGGTTCAACCCCAACAACGAAAGAAAACCCCAAAAGCCATAGATCCACACCAAAAATCCCCCTAAACCAACCTGAAGTTCTCCAAAACCCACAATTTACACTTTTCCACATTGATGACCATGGAAAACCCAACGAAACCCAACGGAGACCACAAAACACGTCAAAAAAAAAAAAAAGAAAAAAAAAAAAAAGAAAGGGATCACCCCCAAAATTGGAAGAAAATCCTTCAAAATCATAGATCCACCCCAAAACCACCCTAAACCTACCTGATGATCTCCAAAACCCACAATTTACAATTTTCCAACATGATGACTATGGAAAACCCAACGAAACCCAACGGAGACCCCAAAAGAAGTCAAAAACACCCCAAACAAGAACGGGATAAACCCTAAAAACGAAAGAAAACCCCAAAAGCCATAGATCCACACCAAAAGTCCCCCTAAACCTACCTGATGTTCTCCAAAACCCACAATTTACACTTTTTCACCAGGATGACCAACATGAACCAAACGAAAACCCAAAACGAGACACCAAAACACGTCAAAAACACCCCAAAAATAAAGGGATCACCCATAAACTGGAAGAAAATCCCCAAAAAGCACGGATCCAATCCCCAAACCACCCTATACCTACCTGATGTTCTCCAAAAGCCACAATTTACACTTTTTCACCATGATGACCAAGAAGAACCCAACTAAAACCCAACGGAGACCCCAAAACACGTCATAAACACCCCAAAAAAGAACAGGATCACCCAAAAAAAACAGAAGAAAACCCCAAATACCATGAATCCACCCCAAAATTCCCCTAAACCTACCTGAAGTTCTCCAAAACCCACAGTTTACAATTTTCCACCACCATGACCACGGAAAACCCAAGGAATACCAACGGAGACTCCAAAACACGTCAAAAACACCCCAAAAAAGAACGGGATCACCCCCAAAAACGAAAGAAAATCCCCCAAAACCATAGATCCAATCCCAAAACCAACCTAAACCTACCTGATGTTCTCCAAAACCCACAGTTTACCCTTTTCCACCATGATGACCATGGAAAACCCAACGAAACCCAACGGAGACCGCAAAAGAAGTCAAAAACACCCCAAACAAGAACGGGATAAACCCTAAAAACGAAAGAAAACCCCAAAAGCCATAGATCCACACCAAAAGTCCCCCTAAACCTACCTGATGTTCTCCAAAACCCACAATTTACACTTTTCGACCATGATGACAACGGAAAACCCAACGAAACCCAACGGAGACCACAAAACACGTCAAAAACACGCCGAAAACCAACTGGATCACCAGAAAAAAAACAGAAGAAAACCCTAAAAACCATGAATCTGCCCCAAAAGTCCTCATAAACCTACCTGATGTTCTCCAAAACCCACAGTTTACACTTTTCCACCATGATGACCACGGAAAACCCAACGAAACCCAACGGAGAACCCAAAACACGTCAAAAACACCCCAAACAAGAACAGGATCACCCCCAAAACCAAAGAAAACCCCAAAAAGCACGGATCCAATCCCAAAACCACTCTAAACGTACCTGATGTTCTCCAAATCCAAATGTCCACTCCCAACCACCATAAAACCCATTAGGAACTCAACAAAACCCAACGGAAACCCCAAAACAAGTCAAAAACACCCCAAACAAGAACAGGATAACCCCTAAAAAAGAAAGAAAACCCCAAAAAAACATAGATCCACCCCAAAACCACCCTAAACCTACCTGATGTTCTCCAAATCCCAAAGTCCACTCCCAACAAACTTAAAACACATTAGGAAATCAACGAAACGCAACGGAAACCCCAAAACACGTCAAAAACATCACAAAAAAAAGCGGGATCACCCCCAAAACCGAAAGAAAACCCTAAAAGCCGTTGATCCACCCCAAAAGTCCCCCTAAACCTACCTGATGTTCTCCAATACCCACAATTTACCCGTTTTCACCATGATGAACAACAAGAACCCAACAAAAACCAACGGAGACCCCAAAACACGTCAAAAACACCCCAAAAAAGAACTGAATCAGAAGAAAAAACACCAAAAACTATGAATTTCCCCACAAAACCACCCTAAACTCACCTGATCTTCTTCAAAACCCACAATCCACTCCCATTTCCTTTAAGGACCAACGAGAATCCAACTAAAACCCAACGGAGACCCCAAAACATGTCAAAAACACCCCAAACAAGAACGGAATCACCCCCAAAACTGGAAGAAAATCCCCAAAAAACATAGATCCACCCCAAAACGACACTAAACGTACCTGATGTTCTCCAAAACACGCAATTTACACTTTTCCAACATGATGAAAAACAAGAACCAAACGAAAACCCAACGGAGACCCCAAAACATGTCAAAAACACCCCAAAAATGAATTGGATAACCCCCCAAAAAAAAAAAAAACAGAAGAAAACCCCAAATACCATGAATCCGCCCCAAAAGTCCCCCTAAACCTACCTGATGTTCTCCAAAACCCACAATTTACAATTTTCCACCATGATGACCACGGAAAACCCAACGAAACCCAACGGTTTTAAGAAAATTAAGCAAAAGAATTTTCATAGTGTCTAGGCAAGCATTATGCAGTTCCTTACTTCAGCAGGGAGCTTTCGCAACTCCCGCTCCTCAAACAGAACTCCTTGTTTTTATAATACAAAAGACAATGAACAAACTTTTATGGTGTATTGCCCTAAGTTTTTGGGTTAGGGTTTTTTGCGTCTTAATGTTTTGGGGTTAGGGTTTGGAGCGCCCTAAGTTTTTGGGCTAGGGCTTTGAGCATTCCTAACGTTTTGGGTTGGGTTTGGGTTTTGAGCATCCTAAGATTTTGGGTTGGGGGTTTTAGGCATAGGTCTTCAGGGGTTTAGTGTGGTAAATAGTTTGGGTTAGGTCTGTAGGGGTTTCGAGGTTTTTTGGATGTTAGGGCTTGAGGCTTTTTTTGTAAGGGCGGTGAGGGTTCCAGTGAGTGCTGGTAAATGCAGTTCTCGAGCACTCGGCCTGTGATTGGCCATGCTGGCTGTGCAGGGAATGCTGGTAGGTGTAGTTTTCCGGCAGTGGGAGGCCATGTTGTGTGCCCAGAGCATGCCGGGAGATGTAGTTCTCGGGACTCCGGACTTCCGGGAGGCCATGTTGCGTACCCAGAGTATGCCGGGAAATGTAGTTTTCGGATTCGGGACTTCCGGGAGGCCATGTTGAATGCCCAGAGCATACCGGGAGATGTAGTTCTCGGGAACTAGGGTTAGGGGCTAGGGCTGGGGCTAGAGTTAGGGTTTCGGGTGAGGGTTGGGGTTGGGGGTTATTGTTAGGGTTAGTGGTTTAGGGTTAGGCTTAGAGGGTTATGGTTAGGGATAGGTTAGGGTTAGGTTTATAGGGTTAGGGTGAGGGTTAGATGTTAGGGGTTAGGGGTTAGGGACTGTGGTTAGGCTTAAGGTAAGGGTTAGGGTGAGGGTATTAGGGTTAGGGTTTGGGTTCAGATTAGGGTAAGGGTTAGGGCAAAGGTAAGGGTTAGGGTAAGGCTAAGGGTAAGGCTGAGGGTGAGGATAAGGTTTAGGGAAAGGGTTAGGTTTAGGGTAAGGGTTGGGGTAAGGGTTAGGGTAAGGGTAAGAGTTAAGGTAAAGGATAGAGTAAGGAGAAGGGTAGGGTAAGGATTAGGGTTAGGTTTAGGGTAAGGGTAGGGTAAGGATTAGGGTAAGGGTAAGGATTAGGGTTAGGTTTAGGGTAAGAATAAAGGTAAGCTAATGGTTAGGATAAGGGTAAGGGTTAGGGTAAAGGTTTTCATTTGTTAAAGCTGAAACGCAGTATGCAATCTGGGACGTCACAGCCAGAGCTGCCTATGGCAAGGTGAAAGAGGAAAAGATGGAGCAGATGTTCTACTCCTAGTTTTTTCTTTATACGTAAATAAAAGTTTGAGCTAATTGCAGTTGGAAGAGTTCCAATTACTTGCTTGGTCATAATGTCTTTTAATATTGAAAGCTGCAGCAAAAGCATGGGGATTTTTGCTTCTAGAAACACCCTAGTTCTCTTGTCTGCACTATGCATGCTTTTGAGCTAAAACTGATTAAAAAATAAAAAGAAAAATCACACACACACACAAAAAAAAAAAAAAAAAAAAAAAACCACCACAGCTGCTGCTGCTGCTCTCTTCCTACTTCCTTGTGCTTTGCCCCTACCCTTCCCAGGTGATTGGGTTTGGGTGCTAGTCGGGGCCAAATGGTATGTAGGATCATACATCTAGTAGGATCCTACATACCATTTGCCAAATGGTATGTAGGATCTAGTAGGATCTGTTAGAATAATGTAGTACTTGGTGCCTTTATTGCATGCAGTTCTTTATCAGGTGAGTAACTGTTGCGAGTAACTGAAGTCAATGTTACTTGGTGTGTTTGCTATGCAGTGCCTGTGCGGACTATTGCACGAGACACAGCTTTCTGACATCTGGCCCAGCAACTACTAAATAAGGGGAGGGGAGAAGCTGAAGAACGACCAAAGGACAAAGCCTGGGAGGAAGACTACGAGCCTTCAGTACGAGCGGCCCCCAGAGGGACCACCGGAGACTGATAACGCCTGCACCAGTGGGAGGGTTTGGATTCTGGGAACTAATTAGAATAACCCTGCCTTTTGTAGAAGTAGTAATGAATATGTATTAGCCTAGCAGCATAAAAACCAGCCGCCTGATGTAACTTGTGTGCGTCTTGGTGGAGCAGAGACTCCTGGCGCACCCAGCGCTGCTTGCTTACCTCTATTCCTTTAATAAATCATAAACATTAATTGTAAGCCTATTTGGGACTCGGTCATTTATTACAAGTGGGACCTCCCGATGGGTGGAAGCTGTCGGGATAGCTCGGGATGCTGAGGCGTGGTGCTGCAAGGAGGTTGGTGGTCGGTGGCGCCCTGGGGGAGGCCAAATTGGGAGGGGGCGAGGCGGCGGGTGGTCGGTGGCTTCTGTGGAAAAGGCGCTTGTATGGGGGGGCTGCGCATTCAGGGGAACCTTGACAGGCTGCAGATAGGGGCAGGCAGGAACCTTTTGAAGTTCAGGAGAGGGAAATGCCAAGCCCTACCCCTAGGGAGAAACACCTCTGTTTACCAGCACTGGCTAGCTCGATACTGAATAAGCATTTCTTCATGGAAGGGGTGCTTTGCTATTAGAACAGGCTGCCCGGGGAAGTGGTAAGAGACCCGATCCTTAAAAGTATTGAAGAGACATGTGGACATAGCCCGGGAGTCCGGCCTCCGGCAGGGCGGGAGCTGGCTCTTCCGAGCCCCTGTGCTCCGGTCTTGTGCGACGCGTTTGCAAGCAGCACCGGGTGCCGGGTCCGACATCGGACGGTTCGGGGACGGCGATTCCGGGGCCGTCGGCTAGCGGGGGCCGGCTATGTCGTGTCCCGGGGATCCGACTTCAGGGGGCGTGGGGGCCGGCCGTGCAGTGAAGCGGGGGGCTGGCGTCCGCCGGCTTCCCAGAGAGCGGGCTTTCGGTCCCGTGCGGTTCGGTGGCCGGCCGTCCCGAAACCCTGGGCACCGCTGTTGTGCTAGACTCAGCGGGCTCCGGGGCCGAACTCGGCTTCTCGGGGCCGGCGGTCGCGGTGTCCAGGTGTCCCGCCTCGGGCGGCGCGGGGCCGGCTGTCCCTAGCAGCTGGGCTCCCAAGAGATTCTGGGCTCCCAAGCGTCGCCCAAGACCGGATCCCAGAGAATCGGGACGGTCGGCCGCACCGCTGCGACTAGCACAAGCGTCTCCCGACAACGGAGCCCAGGAGCTTGCGAGGGTCGGATTCCGCGCCCCGGGATAGAGAAACGGGGAGCGCGGGTCGGCCGGCCGCAGCTTCGCACGGGACCGAACCCCCTGTCTCCGGCACGGCCAGACCCCGAGCCGGCAGACAGCAGCCTCCCGCTTCACGGCACAGTCGACCCCCAACCCGCCCGAGTTCTGATCGCCGGGACACGGGACAGCCGGCCGCGCCGCCCGAGGCCGGACACCTGGAGCCCGGGACCGCCGTCCCTGACAAAGCCAAAGTCGGACCCGGACCCCGCTGCGGCTAGCACACGCGTCGCCCAGGACCGCAGCCTACGACCTCGGGACGGTCGCATCCCGCGCCTCCGGCAGGAGCTACCCGGGAGGGCAGGACGGCCTGCCGCAGCTCCGCAAGAGACCGAACCTGCTGGATTCCGGCACGGCCAGACCCCGAGCCGGTGGGCAGCAGCCTCCCGCTTCACGGCTCGGCAGGCACCCACGTCGCCCGACTTCGGACCCACGGGACAGCTGGCACCCGCGCCGCCGGAGGCCGGACACACGGGCCTCGGCATCGCCGTCCCCGAACCTCACGACGTTCCACACGGTCTCCGGTGCGTCCAGCACACGCATCGCAAAGACCGGAGCCCAGATTATAGGATCAGCCAGCCCCACGCCGCCCGAGGTCGGACCGGGAACCCGGTGCGCTTGGCACATGCGTCGCCCAAGAACGGCACCCAGGGCTGCGGGATGCTCGTGCGTCACGCAGCCCGAGTTCGGACCCCCGGAACACAGGACAACTGGCACCCGCGCCACCGGAGGACAGAATCCCGTGCCCCGGGATTGTGTTGTATTTTCTCCCCCTCCCTCTTTGACGAGAGGGGGAGTGAGGGAGCGCTTGTGGTGGAGCTCGGCTGCCCACCTGAGTAATACTACCTCTGTCCTTTTTGGCCCCCAACGTGGGGCTCGAGGGTTGAGATAACAGTAGTATTGATTGAAGTATTTACAACTAACATATTGGTTGTCATAATGCTCGGTTTTCTGGTAATACTTTTCTGTGTGGATATGTTGTATGTAGCCCACTCTCTTTTCTTTTTTCCTTTACATCCGGTCGGAGAAAATGTTGAAGTCTGTGCTTGTTTTTTTAACATGTTGTGCTGTAACATACTGGCCTTCAGTTTGGTTTGGTATTCAAGCCCGGCATTGTTATCCTCCTGGTCTCCTGGAGATTATATTATTGACAATATTAAGAATTACAGTGCCTTCTTTTTTGCCCCCAGCAGTCAGTCAGTGAATAATATCGGGTGTGGTGTCTTCTATTTTTCTCCCTGTGGGCTAATTACAGCAGCCTTTCAGTATCTTGGATACCCCGGTGAGATCTTATCCTCCTCTTACTAGGTGTAGTGTTTGTCTTCTTCCCCAAGGCAAAGCAGTTTATTAAGAATATTATCCAGGGACCTGTCCCCAGACAAAGTTGTGGGTGGCAAGGTGTGTGGGGGGATTTGGGCAGGTACCTATCACGGTTTTCTCCTCCAATGGTTCTAAATTTCACCCCTGAACAAGTACAAAATCCAAGAAAGTTGTTAGAATGTTTGAAAGATGTATGCCCTGACCCTGGCAATACTAGAGAACTCCTCTAGCTGGCTGCACTCTGTTGGGGTCTGGCTTACGCCTATCAGATGTCAATTAACATTGCCCAGCACCCTCAAGGGGATAGGGAGGTTCTTGAATTTGATGATGAGACAGCACACACTGTGACCACCCCAGATGACCGACCACCTTTGGTATCAGTCGCCCCTGTAGTAATGACGAAACAGTGGAAACGGAGATCAGGTCGTTTAATAAGGGAAGGAGCGCCTCCTATGGATGAGGGAGAAGAGGAAAAGGCAAGCGGCTCTAAAGCAGCGTTATCACGGCAACATCACGAAGAAGAGACTGAAATCATAGATGAATCAGAAACTACTCGGTCTCTATCCTTGAGTGAGCTGCGAGAAATACGAAAAGCCTTCAGTCGCCGTCCAGGTGAGCACATCCACACTTGGCTGCTTCGACGCTGGGATAGTGGGGCCAATACCCAACAGCTAGAAGGCAACGAAGCCAAGCAGCTGGGATCCCTTTCTAGAGAAAGACTCATTGACAGAGTAATTGGAAGAGAGGCACAAGTTATCAGCCTCTGGAGGCGAATCCTAACAACTGCGAAAGAAAGGTATCCCCACAAAGAGGGTATTGTCTCCCAAGTAAACAAATGGACCACTATGGATAAGGGACCACTGTGGATATGGATAAGATTCCAGCAGCTGCGGGAATTAGCTGTGCTGGAGATGCTTTATAGTGTTTTAAACAACGCCCAGGCACCTAAAGACCCCGATGAAGTCCAATGCACAGCGTCCATGTGGCGGAAGTTTCTACGGGCTGCACCCCCAACACATGCCAGCACACCGGCAGTCATGGGTTAGGACGAGGGGATGGGGCCAACTGTGGATAACGTGTCCAATCAACTTCATAAATATGAAGAAAATCTCTCTGCCCAAGTACGGGGCTGCATTTCAGCTGTGGAGAGACTGTCCCAACGGTTAGATGAACACATAGCTTCGTCCTCACCTAGACGGAAAAATCTTTCGGCCTTCAAGCACCAGCAGTCCCCGGCTCAAACAAGGGAGAATCCGGGATGCACACCTCTAGGTACCTTGTGGTTTTATTTACTTGACCACGGGGAAGATATGAGGAAGTGGGACGGTGAACCGACCTCGGCCCTAGCTGCTCAGGTACGTGAGCTACGGAAAGATACAGCAGCAACAAAGAGGGCCCCTAGGAGGATTGCTGACCGAGTTTCTGTTGAACAGTCCCCCAGAGGGAGTAGAAGGAACAGTAATACTCCTGACCCTGATGAAGAGACTTCTCCTTCACGTTTGGAAGAAATAATTGATAGATACTCTGACCAGGACTAGTGGGGCCCTGCCTCTGGCCACGTAGAGGAGAGGGACAACCGGATTTACTGGACTGTGTGGATTCGATGGCCTGGCACACCGGAACCACAAAAATAGAAAGCTTTAGTGGACACAGGCGCACAGTGTACCCTAATGCCGTCAGGCCACCAAGGGGCAGAACCCATCTCTATCTCCGGAGTGACGGGGAGATCCCAAGAGCTAACCATATCGGAAGCTGAAGTGAGTCTAACGGGGAACGAGTGGCAAAAGCACCCCATCGTGACTGGCCCAGAGGCTCTGTGCATCGTCGGCATAGACTACCTCAGGAAAGGGTACCTCAAGGATCCAACAGGGTACCGGTGGGCTTTTGGCATAGCTGCCTTGAGCACAGAGAAGATTAAGCAGCTGTCTACCCTGCCTGGTCTCTCACAAGAGAGACCCTTCTGCTGTAGGATTGCTGAGGATTGAAGAACAGCAAGTGCCAATTGCGACTACAACTGTGCACCGGCGGCAATAGCGCACCAACCGAGACTCCCTGATTCCTCTCCATGAGTTAGTTCACCATCTGGAGAGCCAAGGAGTGATCATCAAGACTCATTCACCTTTTAACAGTCCTATATGGCCAGTGCGAAAGTCCAATGGCGAGTGGAGGCTAACAGTGGACTATCGGGGCCTGAATGAAGTCACACCACCACTAAGTGCAGCAGTGCCAGACATGCTAGAACTCCAGTACGAACTAGAGGCAAAGGCAGCCAAGTGGAATGCTACTATTGATACTGCTAATGCATTTTTCTCTATCCGTCTAGCAGCAGCATGCAGGCCACAATTTGCTTTCACTTGGAGGGGCATTCAGTATACTTGGAATCGGCTGCCCCAGGGGTGGAAATACAGCCCTGCCATCTGCCATGGACTGATCCAGACGACACTGGAACAGGGGAACGCTCCTGAACACCTGCAGTATATCGATGATATCATCGTATGGGGTAACACAGCAGAAGAAGTTTTTGGGAAAGGGAAGAAAATAATTCCAATTCTCCTGAAAGCTGGATTTGCCATTAAACAGAATAAGGTCAAGGGACCTGCACAAGAAATCCAGTTCTTGGGGTTAAAATGGCAGGATGGACGTCGCCGCATTCCGACGGATGTGATCAACAAAATAACAGTTCTGTCTCCGCCAACCAGCAAAAAAGAAACAGAAGAGTTCCTAGGTCTTGTGGGATTTTGGAGAATGCATGTGCCAGGCTATAGTCAGCTTGTGAGTCCTCTATATTGAGTGACTCGAAAGCGGAACAGACCATTGAGGCCATCACACAGGTTACCCATCAGTGTGAGACCAGTGCTGCAATCAAACGAGCCATGAGGGTAAAGTCTCCCTGGAATAGGGGGAGATGGCTTGGATTTCGACCTGGTGAGGTCTGGCAGATTGACTACATCGGACCACTTCCACAAACCCGCAAGGCAAACGGTACATACTCACCATGGAAGAAGCAACTAATGGGTGTCTGGAAACATACCCTGTAAACCATGCCACGGCCCGAAACACTATCTTGGGCCTGGAAAGACAAGTGCTGTGGGATTGCACTCGTGGGATTGTCTTTGCCCAAGGTCCAGGGTATACCTGGTGGGCGATGCAGAAAGATGGGGATATCAACTGTGTGCCTCAAAAAGATTTAACACTGGGAGAAAATTAATCTGTCATCCAAGTTATGTGTTGTAGGAAGACACTGCAGAACCAATGAAAGGTCAACTTTGCAAGGAACCGGGCAAGTGCAACAGTGATGTGAGCTAAGCTGGTGCTGGTGTCAAGAAAACCAACTTCGCCTGCCCTGAGTGACCACTTTGACAGATGATGGTGAAACCATCAACAATTTTTATGAGCATTTTGGGAAAAGACCTATAGAATAAAGAGAAGTACAGACATAAAAATGCTTCAATGGACAGAAAACTATGGTGATGAGACCATCTATATAATAAACTGTACCTGATTGTGACACAAAAGTTATGGAATAAGGGGTGGAAGTTGTGTTGGGTCTGTCTGAGCTGGAGTCACCGTTTCCCTGCAGCAGCCCGCACAGTGCTGTACTCTGCACTCGTAGCTGGAACAACACTGAAATCACTCCAGTGTTGTGCCTATTGCTGCATAGTGCTGGCACAGCATCAGGACTCTTTCCAAGTCCCCAAGAGTAGGCACAGGTGCCGGCTGTCCCGTGTTCCGGGGGTCCGAACTCGGGCTGCGTGACGCACGAGCATCCCGCGGCCCTGGGCGCCGTTCTTGGGCGACGCATGTGCCAAGCGCACCGGGTTCCCGGTCCTTCCTCGGGCGGCACGTGGCTGGCTGATCCTATAATCTGTGCTCCGGTCTTTGCGATGCGTGTGCTGGACGCACCGGAGACCGTGTGGAACGTCGTGAGGTTCGGGGACGGCGATGCCGAGGCCCGTGTGTCCGGCCTCCGGCGGCGCGGGTGCCGGCTGTCCCGTGGGTCCGAAGTCGGGCGACGTGGGTGCCTGCCGAGCCGTGAAGCGGGAGGCTGCTGTCTGCCGGCTCGGGGTCTGGCCGTGCCGGAATCCAGCAGGTTCGGTCTCTTGCGGAGCTGCGGCAGGCCGTCCTGCCCTCCCGGGTAGCTCCTGCCGGAGGCGCGGGATGCGACCGTCCCGAGGTCGTAGGCTGCGGTCCTGGGCGACGCGTGTGCTAGCCGCAGCGGGGTCCGGGTCCGACTTTGGCTTTGTCAGGGACGGCGGTCCCGGGCTCCAGGTGTCCGGCCTCGGGCGGCGCGGCCGGCTGTCCCGTGTCCCGGCGATCAGAACTCGGGCGGGTTGGGGGTCGACTGTGCCGTGAAGCGGGAGGCTGCTGTCTGCCGGCTCGGGGTCTGGCCGTGCCGGAGACAGGGGGTTCGGTCCCGTGCGAAGCTGCGGCCGGCCGACCCGCGCTCCCCGTTTCTCTATCCCGGGGCGCGGAATCCGACCCTCGCAAGCTCCTGGGCTCCGTTGTCGGGAGACGCTTGTGCTAGTCGCAGCGGTGCGGCCGACCGTCCCGATTCTCTGGGATCCGGTCTTGGGCGACGCTTGGGAGCCCAGAATCTCTTGGGAGCCCAGCTGCTAGGGACAGCCGGCCCCGCGCCGCCCGAGGCGGGACACCTGGACACCGCGACCGCCGGCCCCGAGAAGCCGAGTTCGGCCCCGGAGCCCGCGGAGTCTAGCACAACAGCGGTGCCCAGGGTTTCGGGACGGCCGGCCACCGAACCGCACGGGACCGAAAGCCCGCTCTCTGGGAAGCCGGCGGACGCCAGCCCCCCGCTTCACTGCACGGCCGGCCCCCACGCCCCCTGAAGTCGGATCCCCGGGACACGACATAGCCGGCCCCCGCTAGCCGACGGCCCCGGAATCGCCGTCCCCGAACCGTCCGATGTCGGACCCGGCACCCGGTGCTGCTTGCAAACGCGTCGCACAAGACCGGAGCACAGGGGCTCGGAAGAGCCAGCTCCCGCCCTGCCGGAGGCCGGACTCCCGGGCTATGTCCACATGTCTCTTCAATACTTTTAAGGATCGGGTCTCTTACCACTTCCCCGGGCAGCCTGTTCTAATAGCAAAGCACCCCTTCCATGAAGAAATGCTTATTCAGTATCGAGCTAGCCAGTGCTGGTAAACAGAGGTGTTTCTCCCTAGGGGTAGGGCTTGGCATTTCCCTCTCCTGAACTTCAAAAGGTTCCTGCCTGCCCCTATCTGCAGCCTGTCAAGGTTCCCCTGAATGCGCAGCCCCCCCATACAAGCGCCTTTTCCACAGAAGCCACCGACCACCCGCCGCCTCGCCCCCTCCCAATTTGGCCTCCCCCAGGGCGCCACCGACCACCAACCTCCTTGCAGCACCACGCCTCAGCATCCCGAGCTATCCCGACAGCTTCCACCCATCGGGAGGTCCCACTTGTAATAAATGACCGAGTCCCAAATAGGCTTACAATTAATGTTTATGATTTATTAAAGGAATAGAGGTAAGCAAGCAGCGCTGGGTGCGCCAGGAGTCTCTGCTCCACCAAGACGCACACAAGTTACATCAGGCGGCTGGTTTTTATGCTGCTAGGTTAATACATATTCATTACTACTTCTACAAAAGGCAGGGTTATTCTAATTAGTTCCCAGAATCCAAACCCTCCCACTGGTGCAGGCGTTATCAGTCTCCGGTGGTCCCTCTGGGGGCCGCTCGTACTGAAGGCTCGTAGTCTTCCTCCCAGGCTTTGTCCTTTGGTCGTTCTTCAGCTTCTCCCCTCCCCTTATTTAGTAGTTGCTGGGCCAGATGTCAGAAAGCTGTGTCTCGTGCAATAGTCCGCACAGGCACTGCATAGCAAACACACCAAGTAACATTGACTTCAGTTACTCACAACAGTTACTCACCTGATAAAGAACTGCATGCAATAAAGGCACCAAGTACTACATTATTCTAACAGATCCTACTAGCTGTTACCTCAAAAAGATGTGCGTACCCCTCGCTACTTGGAAACGCATCAGTCCATAAACTCTCATCCACCTGAAGAAGCCTGCAACTGACCGAAGGAAAAACAAACACCCCAAAGAGCAGCCCAAGCAGAATGAGCTCTCTGAGGGGATGCCTGGGACTCACATACCATTTGGCCCCGACTAGCACCCAAACCCAATCACCTGGGAAGGGTAGGGGCAAAGCACAAGGAAGTAGGAAGAGAGCAGCAGCAGCAGCTGTGGTGTTTGGTTTTTTTTTTTTTTTTTTTTGTGTGTGTGTGATTTTTCTTTTCATTTTTTAATCAGTTTTAGCTCAAAAGCATGCATAGTGCAGACAAGAGAACTAGGGTGTTTCTAGAAGCAAAAATCCCCATGCTTTTGCTGCAGCTTTCAATATTAAAAGACATTATGACCAAGCAAGTAATTGGAACTCTTCCAACTGGAATTAGCTCAAACTTTTATTTACGTATAAAGAAAAAACTAGGAGTAGAACATAGGCAGCTCTGGCTGTGACGTCCCAGATTGCATACTGCGTTTCAGCTTTAACAAATGAAAACCTTTACCCTAACCCTTATCCTAACCATTAGCTTACCCTTATTCTTACCCTAAACCTAACCCTAATCCTTACCCTACCCTTATACTTACCATTACTCTATCCTTTACCTTAACTCTTACCCTTACCCTAACCCTTACCCCAACCCTTACCCTAAACCTAACCCTTTCCCTAAACCTTATCCTCACCCTAAGCCTTACCCTTAGCCTTACCCTAACCCTTACCTTTGCCCTAACCCTTACCCTAATCTGAACCCAAATCCTAACCCTAATACCCTCACCCTAAGCCTAACCCTTATCCTAAGCCTAACCACAGTCCCAACCCCTAACCCTTACCCTAACCCTCTAAACCTACCCCTAACCTATCCCTAACCATAACCCTCTAAGCCTAACCCTAAACCACTAACCCTAACAATAACCCCCAACCCCAACCCTCACCCGAAACCCTAACTCTAGCCCCAGCCCTAGCCCCTAACCCTAACCCTGGTTCCCGAGAACTACATCTCCCGGTATGCTCTGGGCATTCAACATGGCCTCCCGGAAGTCCCGAATCCGAAAACTACATTTCCCGGCATACTCTGGGTACGCAACATGGCCTCCCGGAAGTCCGGAGTCCCGAGAACTACATCTCCCGGCATGCTCTGGGCACACAACATGGCCTCCCACTGCCGGAAAACTACACCTACCAGCATTCCCTGCACAGCCAGCATGGCCAATCACAGGCCGAGTGCTCGAGAACTGCATTTACCAGCACTCACTGGAACCCTCACCGCCCTTACAAAAAAAGCCTCAAGCCCTAACATCCAAAAAACCTCGAAACCCCTACAGACCTAACCCAAACTATTTACCACACTAAACCCCTGAAGACCTATGCCTAAAACCCCCAACCCAAAATCTTAGGATGCTCAAAACCCAAACCCAACCCAAAACGTTAGGAATGCTCAAAGCCCTAGCCCAAACACTTAGGGCGCTCCAAACCCTAACCCCAAAACATTAAGACGCAAAAAACCCTAACCCAAAAACTTAGGGTAATACACCATAAATGTTTGTTCATTGTCTTTTGTATTATAAAAACAAGGAGTTCTGTTTGAGGAGCGGGAGTTGCGAAAGCTCCCTACTGAAGTAAGGAGCTTCATAATGCTTGCCTAGACACTATGAAAATTCTTTTGCTTAATTTTCTTAAAACCGTTGGGTTTCATTGGGTTTTCCGTGGTCATCATGGTGGAAAAGTGTAAATTGTGGGTTTTGGAGAACATCAGGTAGGTTTATGAGGACTTTTGGGGCAGATTCATGGTTTTTGGGGTTTTCTTCTGTTTTTTTTTCTAGTGATCCAGATGTTTTTCGGCGTGTTTTTGACGTGTTTTGGGTTCTCCGTTGGGTTTCATTGGGTTTTCCGTGGTCATCATGGTGGAAAAGTGTAAATTGTGGGTTTTGGAGAACATCGGGTAGGTTTAGGGTGGTTTTGGTGTGGATCTATGATTTTGAGGGTTTTTCTTCCAATTTCGGGGGTGATCCCTTTCTTTTTTGTTCTTTTTTTTGACTTGTTTTGGTTTCACCGTCAGGTTTCGTTGGGTTTTCCATGGTCATCATGGTGGAAAAGTGTAAATTGTGTGTTTTGGAGATCATCAGGTAGGTTTATGGGGACTTTTGGGGCAGATTCATGGTTTTTGGGGTTTTCTTCTGTTTTTTTGGGGTGATCCTATTCATTTTTGGGTTGTTTTTGACGTGTTTTTGTGTCTCCGTTGGGTTTTGTTGGGTTCTCGTTGGTCATAATGGTGGAAAAGTGTAAATTGTGGGTTTTGGAGAACATCAGGTAGGTTTAGGGTGGTTTTGGGTGGATCTATGATTTTGGGGGATTTTCTTCCAGTTTTGGGGTGATCCCGTACTTGTTTGGGGTGTTTTTGGCCTTTTTTTGGTCTCCCTTGTGTTTCGTTCGTTTTCCGTGGTCATCATTGTGGAAAATGTTAAATTTTGGGTTTTGGAGAACATCAGGTAGGTTTAGTGTGGTTTTGGGGTGTATCTATGGTTTTTGTCATTTTCTTTCTTTTTTGAGGTGATCCCGTTCTTTTTTGGGGTGTTTTTGAGGTGTTTTGGGGTCTCCGTTGTGTTTCGTAGGTTTTCCATGGTCATCATTGTGGAAAAGGTTAAATTGTGGGTTTTGGAGAACATCAGGTAGGTTTAGGGTGGTTTTGGGGTGGATCTATATTTTTTGGGGTTTTATTTCTTTTTTGGGTGTTATCCCCTTCTTGCTTTGCGTGTTTTTGACTTGTTTTGGGGTTTTACGTTGCGTTTCGTTGAGTTCCTAATGTGTTTTATGGTGGTTGGGAGTGGACTTTGGCATTTGGAGAACATCAGGTAGGTTTAGGGTGGTTTTGGAATTGGATCCTTGGTTTTTGGGGATTTTCTTCCAGTTTTGGGGGTGATTCCGTTCTTGTTTGGGGTGTTTTTGACGTGTTTTGGGGTCTCCGTTGGGTTTCGTTGGGTTTTCCGTTGGCATCATGGTGGAAAAGTGTAAATTGTGTGTTTTGGAGAACATCAGGTAGGTTTATGGGGACTTTTGGGGAAGATTCATGGTTTTTGGCGTTTTCTTCTTTTTTTTTTTTCTTCTGATCCATATGTTTTTTGGGGTGTTTTTGACGTGTTTTGGGGTCTCCATTGGGTTTCGTTGGGTTTTCCGTTGGCATCATGGTGGAAAAGTGAAAATTGTGGGTTTTGGATAACTTCAGGTAGGTTTAGGGGGACTTTTGGGGTGGATTCATGTTATTTCAGCTCTTCTTCTGTTTTTTGGGGTGATCCTGTTCTTTTTTGGGGTGTTTCTGGCGTGTTATTGGGTCTCCGTTGGGTTTTGTTGGGTTCTCGTTGGTCATCATTGTGAAAAAGTGTAAATTGTGGGTTTTGGAGAACATCAGGTAGGTTTAGGGGGACTTTTGGGGTGGATCAATGGCTTTTAGGTTTTTCTTTCGGTTTTGGAGTTGATCCCGTTCTTTTTTGGGGTGTTTTTGACGTGTTTTGTGGTCTCCTTTGGGTTTTCGTTTGGTTCATGTTGGTCATCATGGTGGAAAAGGGTAAATTGTGGGTTTTGGGGAACATCAGGTATGTTTAGGGGGACTTTTGTGTTGGATCTATGGCTTTTAGGTTTTTCTTTCGGTTTTGGGGTTGATGCCATTCTTTTTTGGGGTGTTTTTGACGTGTTTTGGGGTCTCCGTTGTGTTTCGTTGGGTTTTCCATTGTCATCATGTTGGAAATGTGTAAATTTTGTGTTTTGGAGAACGTTAGGTAGGTTTAGGGTGGTTTTGAGATTGGATCCGTGATTTTTGGGGATTTTCTTTCAGTTTTGGAGGTGATTCCGTTCTTTTTTGGGGTGTTTTTGACATGTTTTGTGGTCTCCTTTGGGTTTTCGTTTGGTTCATGTTGGTCATCATGGTGGAAAACGGTAAATTGTGGGTTTTGGGGAACATCAGGTAGGTTTAGGGGGACTTTTGGTGTGGATCTATGGCTTTTGCGGTATTCTTTCGTTTTTAGGGTTTATCCCGTTCTTGTTTTGTTTTTTTTTTTTTTGACTTGTTTTTTTGTCTCTGTTGGGTTTCGTTGGGTTTTCTGTGGTCATTATAGTGGAAAAGTTTAAATTGTGGGTTTTGGAGAACATCAGGTAGGTTTAGGGTGGTGTGGGGGTGGATCTATAATTTTGAGGGATTTTCTTCCAATTTTGGGGGTGATCCCTTTCTTTCTTTTTTTTTTTTTTTTTTTTTTTTTTTTTTTTTTTTTTACGTGTTTTGGGTTCTCCGTTGGGTTTCGTTGGGTTTTCCGTGGTCATGATGGTGGAAAAGGGTAAATTGTGGGTTTTGAAGAACTTCACGAAGGTTTAGGGAGACTTTTCTGGTGGATTCATGGTTTTTGGGCTTTTCTTCTGTTTTTTGGGGGTGATCCTGTTCTTTTTTAGGTTGTTTTTGACGTGTTTTTGTGTCTCCGTTGGGTTTTGTTTGGTTCTCGTTGGTCGTTAAGGTAAATGGGAGTGGATTGTGGGTTTTGAAGAAGATCAGGTGAGTTTAGGTTGGTTTTGGGGGGAAATTCATAGTTTTGTTTTTTTTTTTCTTCTGATCCTGTTCTTTTTTTGGGGTGTTTTTGAGGTGTTTTGGGGTTTCCGTTGCATTTCATTGAGTTCCTAATGGGTTTTATGGTGGTTGGGAGTGTACTTTGGGATTTGGAGAACATCAGGTAGGTTTAGGGTGGTTTTGGGATTGGATCAGTGCTTTTTGGGGATTTTCTTCCAGTTTTGGGGGTGATCCCGTTCTTTTTTGGGGTGCTTTTGACGTGTTTTGGGTTCTCCGTTGGGTTTTAGTTGGGTTCTTGTTGGTCATCATGGTGGAAAAGTGTAAATTGAGGGTTTTGGAGGACATCACGTAGTTTTAGGGGGACTTTTGGGGCATAGTCATGTTTTTTGGTGTTTTCTTTCGTTTTTGGGGTTGAACCAGTTCTTGTTTGGGGCGTTTTTGACGTTTTTGGGGTCTCCGTTGGGTTTTGTTGGGTTCTCTTTGGTCGTTAAGGTAAATGGGAGTGGATTGTGGGTTTTGAAGAAGATCAGGTGAGTTTAGGGTGGTTTTGGGGGGAAATTCATAGTTTTTGGTGTTTTTTTTCTTCTGTTCCAGTTCTTTGTTGGGGAGTTTTTGACGTGTTTTGGGGTTTCCGTTGTGTTTCGTTGAGTTCCTAATGGGTTTTATAGTGGTTGGGAGTGGATTGTACATTTAGGAGAACATCAGGGAGGTTTAAGGGTTTTTTTGGGGGGTTAAGTCACGTATTTTCTTCTGATCTGGTTCGCTTTTGGTTTTTTTTTGAGGTGTTTTGGTGTTTCCGTTGCGGTTCGTTGAGTTCCTATGGGCTTTATGGTGGTTGGGAGTGGACTTTGGGATTTGGAGAACATCAGGTAGGTTTAGGGTGGTTTTGGGGTGGATCTATCTATGGTTTTGTGGAGAAAATCACGTAAGTTTAGGGGGATTTTTGTTGTGGATCTATGGCTTTTGGTGTTTTCTTTCATTTTTGAGTTTGAACCAGTTCTTTTTTTGGGGTGTTTTTGACGTGTTTCGGTGTTTCCGTTGCGTTTCGTTGAGTTCCTAATGGGTTTTATGTTGGTTGGGAGTGGACTTTAAGATTTGGAGAACATCAGGTAGGTTTTCGTTGGTTTTGGGATTGGATCAATGCTTTTTGGGGATTTTAGTTCCATTTTGGGGGTGATCCCGTTCTTGTTTGGGGTGCTTTTGACGTGTTTTGGGTTCTCCGTTGGGTGTTAGTTGGGTTCTTGTTGGTCATCATGGTGGAAAAGTGTAAATTGAGGGTTTTGGAGAAAAACACGCAGGTTTAGGGGGACATTTGGGGCAGAGTCATGTTTTTTGGGGTTTCCTTCTGTTTTTTGGTGTTGTCCTGTTATTTTTTCGGAAGTTTTTGAGGTGTTTGGGGTTTCTGTTGTTTTTCTTTGAGTTCCTAATGGGTTTTATAGTGTTTGGGAGAGGATTGTACGTTTAGGAGAACATCAGGTAGGTTTAAGTTTTTTTTTTGGGGGGGTTTATATCACGTATTTTCTTCTGATCCGGTTCGCTTTTGGGGTGTTTTTGAGGTGTTTTGGCGTTTCCGTTGCGTTTTGTTGAGTTCCTAATGGGTTTTCTGGTGGTTGGGAGTAAACTTTGGGATTTGGAGAACATCAGGTAGGTTTAGGGTGGTTTTGGAATTGGTTCCTTGGTTTTTGGGGATTTTCTTCCAGTTTTGGGGGTGATTCCGTTCTTGTTTGGGGTGTTTTTGACTTGTTTTGGGTTCTCCGTTGGGTTTTAGTTGGGTTCTTGTTGGTCATCATGGTGGAAAAGTGTAAATTGTGGGTTTTGGAGAACATCAGGTAGGTTTAGGGGGACTTTTGGGGCAGATTCATGGTTTTTGGGGTTTTCTTCTGTTTTTTTGGGGTGATCCTATTCATTTTTGGGTTGTTTTTGACGTGTTTTTGTGTCTCCGTTGGGTTTTGTTGGGTTCTCGTTGGTCATAATGGTGGAAAAGTGTAAATTGTGGGTTTTGGAGAACATCAGGTAGGTTTAGGGTGGTTTTGGGTGGATCTATGATTTTGGGGGATTTTCTTCCAGTTTTGGGGTGATCCCGTACTTGTTTGGGGTGTTTTTGGCCTTTTTTTGGTCTCCCTTGTGTTTCGTTCGTTTTCCGTGGTCATCATTGTGGAAAATGTTAAATTTTGGGTTTTGGAGAACATCAGGTAGGTTTAGTGTGGTTTTGGGGTGTATCTATGGTTTTTGTCATTTTCTTTCTTTTTTGAGGTGATCCCGTTCTTTTTTGGGGTGTTTTTGAGGTGTTTTGGGGTCTCCGTTGTGTTTCGTAGGTTTTCCATGGTCATCATTGTGGAAAAGGTTAAATTGTGGGTTTTGGAGAACATCAGGTAGGTTTAGGGTGGTTTTGGGGTGGATCTATATTTTTTGGGGTTTTATTTCTTTTTTGGGTGTTATCCCCTTCTTGCTTTGCGTGTTTTTGACTTGTTTTGGGGTTTTACGTTGCGTTTCGTTGAGTTCCTAATGTGTTTTATGGTGGTTGGGAGTGGACTTTGGCATTTGGAGAACATCAGGTAGGTTTAGGGTGGTTTTGGAATTGGATCCTTGGTTTTTGGGGATTTTCTTCCAGTTTTGGGGGTGATTCCGTTCTTGTTTGGGGTGTTTTTGACGTGTTTTGGGGTCTCCGTTGGGTTTCGTTGGGTTTTCCGTTGGCATCATGGTGGAAAAGTGTAAATTGTGTGTTTTGGAGAACATCAGGTAGGTTTATGGGGACTTTTGGGGAAGATTCATGGTTTTTGGCGTTTTCTTCTTTTTTTTTTTTCTTCTGATCCATATGTTTTTTGGGGTGTTTTTGACGTGTTTTGGGGTCTCCATTGGGTTTCGTTGGGTTTTCCGTTGGCATCATGGTGGAAAAGTGAAAATTGTGGGTTTTGGATAACTTCAGGTAGGTTTAGGGGGACTTTTGGGGTGGATTCATGTTATTTCAGCTCTTCTTCTGTTTTTTGGGGTGATCCTGTTCTTTTTTGGGGTGTTTCTGGCGTGTTATTGGGTCTCCGTTGGGTTTTGTTGGGTTCTCGTTGGTCATCATTGTGAAAAAGTGTAAATTGTGGGTTTTGGAGAACATCAGGTAGGTTTAGGGGGACTTTTGGGGTGGATCAATGGCTTTTAGGTTTTTCTTTCGGTTTTGGGGTTGATGCCATTCTTTTTTGGGGTGTTTTTGACGTGTTTTGGGGTCTCCGTTGTGTTTCGTTGGGTTTTCCATTGTCATCATGTTGGAAATGTGTAAATTTTGTGTTTTGGAGAACGTTAGGTAGGTTTAGGGTGGTTTTGAGATTGGATCCGTGATTTTTGGGGATTTTCTTTCAGTTTTGGAGGTGATTCCGTTCTTTTTTGGGGTGTTTTTGACATGTTTTGTGGTCTCCTTTGGGTTTTCGTTTGGTTCATGTTGGTCATCATGGTGGAAAACGGTAAATTGTGGGTTTTGGGGAACATCAGGTAGGTTTAGGGGGACTTTTGGTGTGGATCTATGGCTTTTGCGGTATTCTTTCGTTTTTAGGGTTTATCCCGTTCTTGTTTTGTTTTTTTTTTTTTTGACTTGTTTTTTTGTCTCTGTTGGGTTTCGTTGGGTTTTCTGTGGTCATTATAGTGGAAAAGTTTAAATTGTGGGTTTTGGAGAACATCAGGTAGGTTTAGGGTGGTGTGGGGGTGGATCTATAATTTTGAGGGATTTTCTTCCAATTTTGGGGGTGATCCCTTTCTTTCTTTTTTTTTTTTTTTTTTTTTTTTTTTTTTTTTTTTTTTACGTGTTTTGGGTTCTCCGTTGGGTTTCGTTGGGTTTTCCGTGGTCATGATGGTGGAAAAGGGTAAATTGTGGGTTTTGAAGAACTTCACGAAGGTTTAGGGAGACTTTTCTGGTGGATTCATGGTTTTTGGGCTTTTCTTCTGTTTTTTGGGGGTGATCCTGTTCTTTTTTAGGTTGTTTTTGACGTGTTTTTGTGTCTCCGTTGGGTTTTGTTTGGTTCTCGTTGGTCGTTAAGGTAAATGGGAGTGGATTGTGGGTTTTGAAGAAGATCAGGTGAGTTTAGGTTGGTTTTGGGGGGAAATTCATAGTTTTGTTTTTTTTTTTCTTCTGATCCTGTTCTTTTTTTGGGGTGTTTTTGAGGTGTTTTGGGGTTTCCGTTGCATTTCATTGAGTTCCTAATGGGTTTTATGGTGGTTGGGAGTGTACTTTGGGATTTGGAGAACATCAGGTAGGTTTAGGGTGGTTTTGGGATTGGATCAGTGCTTTTTGGGGATTTTCTTCCAGTTTTGGGGGTGATCCCGTTCTTTTTTGGGGTGCTTTTGACGTGTTTTGGGTTCTCCGTTGGGTTTTAGTTGGGTTCTTGTTGGTCATCATGGTGGAAAAGTGTAAATTGAGGGTTTTGGAGGACATCACGTAGTTTTAGGGGGACTTTTGGGGCATAGTCATGTTTTTTGGTGTTTTCTTTCGTTTTTGGGGTTGAACCAGTTCTTGTTTGGGGCGTTTTTGACGTTTTTGGGGTCTCCGTTGGGTTTTGTTGGGTTCTCTTTGGTCGTTAAGGTAAATGGGAGTGGATTGTGGGTTTTGAAGAAGATCAGGTGAGTTTAGGGTGGTTTTGGGGGGAAATTCATAGTTTTTGGTGTTTTTTTTCTTCTGTTCCAGTTCTTTGTTGGGGAGTTTTTGACGTGTTTTGGGGTTTCCGTTGTGTTTCGTTGAGTTCCTAATGGGTTTTATAGTGGTTGGGAGTGGATTGTACATTTAGGAGAACATCAGGGAGGTTTAAGGGTTTTTTTGGGGGGTTAAGTCACGTATTTTCTTCTGATCTGGTTCGCTTTTGGTTTTTTTTTGAGGTGTTTTGGTGTTTCCGTTGCGGTTCGTTGAGTTCCTATGGGCTTTATGGTGGTTGGGAGTGGACTTTGGGATTTGGAGAACATCAGGTAGGTTTAGGGTGGTTTTGGGGTGGATCTATCTATGGTTTTGTGGAGAAAATCACGTAAGTTTAGGGGGATTTTTGTTGTGGATCTATGGCTTTTGGTGTTTTCTTTCATTTTTGAGTTTGAACCAGTTCTTTTTTTGGGGTGTTTTTGACGTGTTTCGGTGTTTCCGTTGCGTTTCGTTGAGTTCCTAATGGGTTTTATGTTGGTTGGGAGTGGACTTTAAGATTTGGAGAACATCAGGTAGGTTTTCGTTGGTTTTGGGATTGGATCAATGCTTTTTGGGGATTTTAGTTCCATTTTGGGGGTGATCCCGTTCTTGTTTGGGGTGCTTTTGACGTGTTTTGGGTTCTCCGTTGGGTGTTAGTTGGGTTCTTGTTGGTCATCATGGTGGAAAAGTGTAAATTGAGGGTTTTGGAGAAAAACACGCAGGTTTAGGGGGACATTTGGGGCAGAGTCATGTTTTTTGGGGTTTCCTTCTGTTTTTTGGTGTTGTCCTGTTATTTTTTCGGAAGTTTTTGAGGTGTTTGGGGTTTCTGTTGTTTTTCTTTGAGTTCCTAATGGGTTTTATAGTGTTTGGGAGAGGATTGTACGTTTAGGAGAACATCAGGTAGGTTTAAGTTTTTTTTTGGGGGGGTTTATATCACGTATTTTCTTCTTATCTGGTTCGCTTTTGGGGTGTTTTTGAGGTGTTTTGGCGTTTCCGTTGCGTTTCGTTGAGTTCCTAATGGGTTTTCTGGTGGTTGGGAGTAAACTTTGGGATTTGGAGAACATCAGGTAGGTTTAGGGTGGTTTTGGAATTGGTTCCTTGGTTTTTGGGGATTTTCTTCCAGTTTTGGGGGTGATTCCGTTCTTGTTTGGGGTGTTTTTGACTTGTTTTGGGTTCTCCGTTGGGTTTTAGTTGGGTTCTTGTTGGTCATCATGGTGGAAAAGTGTAAATTGTGGGTTTTTGAGAGCATCAGGTAGGTTTAGGGTAGTTTTGTAGAAAAATTCATAGTTTTGTTTTTTTTTTTACTTCTGATCCAGTCCTTTTCTGGGGTGTTTTTGACGTGTTTTGGTTTCTCCGTTAGGTTTCGTTGGGTTTTCCACAGTCATCGTGGTGAAAAAGAGTAAATTGTGGGTTTTGGAGAACATCAGGTAGGTTTAGGGTGGTTTTAGGGTGGATCTATGGTATTTGGGGTTTTCTTCTGTTGTTTTTGGGGTGATCCCGTTCTTTTTTGGGGTGTTTTTGACGTGTTTTGGTGTCTCGGTCGGGTTTTAGGTGGGTTCTTGTTGGTCATCATGGTGGAAAAGTGTAAATTGCGGATTTTGGAGAATGTCAGGTAGGTTTAGGAGGACTTTTGGGATGGATCTATGGCTTTTAGTGTTTTCTTTCGTTTTGGGGGTTGATCCTATTCTTTTTTTGGGGTGTTTTTGAGGTGTTTTGGGTCTCCGTTGGGTTTCGTTGGGTTCTCGTTGGTTATTAAGGTAAATGAGAGTGGATTGTGGGTTTTGGAGAAGATCAGGTGAGTTTAGGGTCGTTTTGTAGAAAAATTCGGAGTGTTTGGCTTTTTTTTCTTCTGATCCCGTTCTTTTTTGGGGTGTTTTTGAGGTGTTTTGGGGTCTCCGTTGGGTTTCGTTGGGTTCTCGTTGGTTATTAAGGTAAATGAGAGTGGATTGTGGGTTTTGGAGAAGATCAGGTGAGTTTAGGGTCGTTTTGTAGAAAAATTCGGAGTGTTTGGCTTTTTTTTCTTCTGATCCCGTTCTTTTTTGGGGTGTTTTTGAGGTGTTTTGGGGTCTCTGTTGGGTTTTGTTGGGTTTCCATTGGGTTTTCTGATGGTTGGGAGTGGATTGTACATTTAGGAGAACATCAGGTAGGTTTAAGGGTTTTTTGGGGGTTAAATCACGTTTTTTCTTCTGATCCGTTTCGCTTTTGGGGTGTTTTTGAGGTGTTTTGGCGTTTCCGTTGCGTTTCGTTGAGTTCCTAATGGGTTTTCTGGTGGTTGGGAGTGGACTTTGGGATTTGGAGCACATCAGGTAGGTTTAGGGTGGTTTTGGGATTGGATCCGTGCTTTTTGGGGATTTTCTTCCAGTTTTGGGGGTGATCCCGTTCTTGCTTGGGGTGTTTTTGACGTGTTTTGTGTTCTCCATTGGGTTTTAGTTGGGTTCTTGTTGGTCATCGTTGTGGAAAAGTGTAAATTGTGGGTTTTTGAGAGCATCAGGTAGGTTTAGGGTGGTTTGTGGTGGATCTATGGTTTTGGGGGATTTTCTTCCAGTTTTGGGGGTGATCCCGTTCTTGTTTGGGGTGTTTTTGACGTGTTTTGGGTTCTCCGTTGGGTTTTAGTTGGGTTCTTGTTGGTCATCATGGTGGAAAAGTGTAAATTGTGGGTTTTGGAGAACATCAGGTAGGTTTAGGGTGGTTTTGTAGAAAAATTCATAGTTTTGGGGTTTTTTACTTCTGATCCAGTCCTTTTCTGGGGTGTTTTTGACGTGTTTTGGTTTCTCCGTTAGGTTTCGTTGGGTTTTCCACAGTCATCGTGGTGAAAAAGAGTAAATTGTGGGTTTTGGAGAACATCAGGTAGGTTTAGGGGGACTTTTGGTGTGGATCTATGGCTTTTGGTTTATTCTTTCGTTTTTAGGGATTATCCCATTCTTGTTTTGTTTTTTTTTTTGACTTGTTTTGGGGTCAGCAGCCGGGAGAGTCAAGGGAGAGAGCGGCTGTGGTGGTGCTCGGCTGCCCACTTGAGCGGAACCACGACAGTTCCTAATGGGTTTTCTGGTGGTTGGGAGTGGACTTTGGGATTTGGAGAACATCAGGTATGTTTAGGGGGACTTTTGGAGTGGAACTATTGTATTTGGGGTTTTGTTCTGTTTTTTTTTGGAGTGATCCTGTTCTTTTTTGGGGTGTTTTTGACGTGTTTTAGGGTCTCCGATGGGTTTTAGTTGGGCTCTTGTTGGTCATCATGGTGGAAAAGTGTAAATTGTGGGTTTTGGAGAACATCAGGTAGGTTTAGGGGGACTTTTGGGGCAGAGTCATGTTTTTTGGGGTTTTCTTCTGTTTTTTGGTGTTGTCTCGTTCTTTTTTCGGAAGTTTTTGACGTGTTTGGGGTTCTCCGTTTGGTTTTGTTGGGTTCTCGTTGGTCATCATGGTGGAAAATGATAAATTGTGGGTTTTGGAGAACATAGGTGAGTTTAAGTTTTTTTTTGGTGGCGAATCTATGGTTTTGGGGGATTTCTTCTGTTTTTTAGGTTTTTCTTCTGGTTTTGGAGTGGTCCCATTTTTTTGGGGGGTGTTCTTGACGTGTTTTGGGTTCTCCATAGGGTTTTGTTGGGTTCTCGTTGGTCGTTAAGGTAAATGGGAGTGGATTCTGAGTTTTGAAGAAGATCAGGTGAGTTTAGGGTGGTTTTGGGGGGAAATTCATAGTTTTAGTTGTTTTTTTCTTCTAATCCAGTTCTTTTTTGGGGTGTTTTTGAGGTGTTTTGGGGTCTCCGTTGGGTTTCGTTGGGTTTTCCGTGGTCATCATGGAGGAACAGGTTAAATTGTGGGTTTTGGAGAACATCAGGTAGGTTTAGGGGGACTTTTTGGGCAGAGTCATGTTTTTTGGGGTTTCCTTCTGTTTCTTGGGGTGGTCCCGTTCTTTTTTGGGGTGTTTTTGGTGTGTTTTGAGGTCTCCGTTGGGTTTTGTTGGGTTCTCGTTTGTCATCATGGTTAAAAAGGTGTAAATTGTGGGTTTTGGAGAACATCAGGTAGGTTTAGGGTTGTTTTGGTGTGGATCTATGGCTTTTAGGATTTTCTTTCGGTTTTGGGGTTGATCCCGTTCTTTTTTGGGGTGTTTTTGACGTGTTTTTGTGTCTCCGTGGGGTTTTGTTAGGTTTTTGTAGGTCATCATGGTCTAAAAGTTTAAATTGTGGGTTTTGGAGAACATCAGGTAGGTTTAGTGTGGTTTTGGGGTGGATCTATGGTTTTGGGGTTATTTTCTTCCAGTTTTGGGGGAATTCCTTTCTTGTTTGTGGTGTTTTTGACGTGTTTTGGGGTCTCCGTTGGGTTTTGTTGGGTTCTCGTTGGTCATCATTTTGGAAAAGAGTAAATTGTGATTTTTGGAGAACATCAGGTGAGTTTAAGTTTTTTTGGAGGGTGAATCTTTGGTTTTGGGAAAATTCTTCTGTTTTTTTTTATTTTTTTATTTATTTTTTTTTAAAGCGTTTTCTTCTGTTTTTGGGGTGGTCCCGTTCTTTTTTGGGGTGTTTTTGCCATGTTTTGGGGTCTCCGTTGGGTTTTGTTGGGTTGTTGTTGGTCATCATGGTGAAAAAGTGTAAATTGTGGGTTTTGGAGAACATCAGGTAGGTTTAGGGGGATTTTTGGTGCGGATCTATGGCTTTTGGGGTTTTCTTTCGTTTTTGGGGTTGAACCAGTTGTTTTTTGGGGTGTTTTTGACGTTTTTTTGGGGTCTCCGTTGGGTTTTGTTGGGTTCTCGTTGGTCGTTAAGGTAAATGGGAGTGGATTGTGGGTTTTGAAGAAGATCAGGTGAGTTTAGGGTGGTTTTGGGGGGAAATTCATAGTTTTGTTTTTTTTTTTTCTTCTGATCCAGTTCTTTTTAGGGTTGTTTTTGACGTGTTTTTGTGGTTCCGTTGCGTTTCGTTGAGTTCCTAATGGGTTTTCTGGTGGTTGGGAGTGGATTGTACATTTAGGAGAACATCAGGTAGGTTTAAGGGTTTTTTGGGGGTTAAATCACATATTTTCTTCTGATCCGGTTCGCTATTGGGGTGTTTTTGAGGTGTTTTGGCGTTTCCGTTGCGTTTCGTTGAGTTTCTAATGGGTTTTCTGGTGGTTGGGAGTAGACTTTGGGATTTGGAGAACATCAGGTAGGTTTAGGGTGGTTTTGGAATTGGTTCCTTGGTTTTTGGGGATTTTCTTCCAGTTTTGGGGGTGATTCCGTTCTTGTTTGGGGTGTTTTTGACTTGTTTTGGGTTCTCCGTTGGGTTTTAGTTGGGTTCTTGTTGGTCATCATGGTGGAAAAGTGTAAATTGTGGGTTTTTGAGAGCATCAGGTAGGTTTAGGGTAGTTTTGTAGAAAAATTCATAGTTTTGTTTTTTTTTACTTCTGATCCAGTCCTTTTCTGGGGTGTTTTTGACGTGTTTTGGTTTCTCCGTTAGGTTTCGTTGGGTTTTCCACAGTCATCGTGGTGAAAAAGAGTAAATTGTGGGTTTTGGAGAACATCAGGTAGGTTTAGGGTGGTTTTAGGGTGGATCTATGGTATTTGGGGTTTTCTTCTGTTGTTTTTGGGGTGATCCCGTTCTTTTTTGGGGTGTTTTTGACGTGTTTTGGTGTCTCGGTCGGGTTTTAGGTGGGTTCTTGTTGGTCATCATGGTGGAAAAGTGTAAATTGCGGATTTTGGAGAACGTCAGGTAGGTTTAGGAGGACTTTTGGGATGGATCTATGGCTTTTAGTGTTTTCTTTCGTTTTGGGGGTTGATCCTATTCTTTTTTTGGGGTGTTTTTGAGGTGTTTTTGGGTCTCCGTTGGGTTTCGTTGGGTTCTCGTTGGTTATTAAGGTAAATGAGAGTGGATTGTGGGTTTTGGAGAAGATCAGGTGAGTTTAGGGTCGTTTTGTAGAAAAATTCGGAGTGTTTGGCTTTTTTTTCTTCTGATCCCGTTCTTTTTTGGGGTGTTTTTGAGGTGTTTTGGGGTCTCCGTTGGGTTTCGTTGGGTTCTCGTTGGTTATTAAGGTAAATGAGAGTGGATTGTGGGTTTTGGAGAAGATCAGGTGAGTTTAGGGTCGTTTTGTAGAAAAATTCGGAGTGTTTGGCTTTTTTTTCTTCTGATCCCGTTCTTTTTTGGGGTGTTTTTGAGGTGTTTTGGGGTCTCTGTTGGGTTTTGTTGGGTTTCCATTGGGTTTTCTGATGGTTGGGAGTGGATTGTACATTTAGGAGAACATCAGGTAGGTTTAAGGGTTTTTTGGGGGTTAAATCACGTTTTTTCTTCTGATCCGTTTCGCTTTTGGGGTGTTTTTGAGGTGTTTTGGCGTTTCCGTTGCGTTTCGTTGAGTTCCTAATGGGTTTTCTGGTGGTTGGGAGTGGACTTTGGGATTTGGAGCACATCAGGTAGGTTTAGGGTGGTTTTGGGATTGGATCCGTGCTTTTTGGGGATTTTCTTCCAGTTTTGGGGGTGATCCCGTTCTTGCTTGGGGTGTTTTTGACGTGTTTTGTGTTCTCCATTGGGTTTTAGTTGGGTTCTTGTTGGTCATCGTTGTGGAAAAGTGTAAATTGTGGGTTTTTGAGAGCATCAGGTAGGTTTAGGGTGGTTTGTGGTGGATCTATGGTTTTGGGGGATTTTCTTCCAGTTTTGGGGGTGATCCCGTTCTTGTTTGGGGTGTTTTTGACGTGTTTTGGGTTCTCCGTTGGGTTTTAGTTGGGTTCTTGTTGGTCATCATGGTGGAAAAGTGTAAATTGTGGGTTTTGGAGAACATCAGGTAGGTTTAGGGTGGTTTTGTAGAAAAATTCATAGTTTTGGGTTTTTTTACTTCTGATCCAGTCCTTTTCTGGGGTGTTTTTGACGTGTTTTGGTTTCTCCGTTAGGTTTCGTTGGGTTTTCCACAGTCATCGTGGTGAAAAAGAGTAAATTGTGGGTTTTGGAGAACATCAGGTAGGTTTAGGGGGACTTTTGGTGTGGATCTATGGCTTTTGGTTTATTCTTTCGTTTTTAGGGATTATCCCATTCTTGTTTTGTTTTTTTTTTTGACTTGTTTTGGGGTCAGCAGCCGGGAGAGTCAAGGGAGAGAGCGGCTGTGGTGGTGCTCGGCTGCCCACTTGAGCGGAACCACGACAGTTCCTAATGGGTTTTCTGGTGGTTGGGAGTGGACTTTGGGATTTGGAGAACATCAGGTATGTTTAGGGGGACTTTTGGAGTGGAACTATTGTATTTGGGGTTTTGTTCTGTTTTTTTTTGGAGTGATCCTGTTCTTTTTTGGGGTGTTTTTGACGTGTTTTAGGGTCTCCGATGGGTTTTAGTTGGGCTCTTGTTGGTCATCATGGTGGAAAAGTGTAAATTGTGGGTTTTGGAGAACATCAGGTAGGTTTAGGGGGACTTTTGGGGCAGAGTCATGTTTTTTGGGGTTTTCTTCTGTTTTTTGGTGTTGTCTCGTTCTTTTTTCGGAAGTTTTTGACGTGTTTGGGGTTCTCCGTTTGGTTTTGTTGGGTTCTCGTTGGTCATCATGGTGGAAAATGATAAATTGTGGGTTTTGGAGAACATAGGTGAGTTTAAGTTTTTTTTTGGTGGCGAATCTATGGTTTTGGGGGATTTCTTCTGTTTTTTAGGTTTTTCTTCTGGTTTTGGAGTGGTCCCATTTTTTTGGGGGGTGTTCTTGACGTGTTTTGGGTTCTCCATAGGGTTTTGTTGGGTTCTCGTTGGTCGTTAAGGTAAATGGGAGTGGATTCTGAGTTTTGAAGAAGATCAGGTGAGTTTAGGGTGGTTTTGGGGGGAAATTCATAGTTTTAGTTGTTTTTTTCTTCTAATCCAGTTCTTTTTTGGGGTGTTTTTGAGGTGTTTTGGGGTCTCCGTTGGGTTTCGTTGGGTTTTCCGTGGTCATCATGGAGGAACAGGTTAAATTGTGGGTTTTGGAGAACATCAGGTAGGTTTAGGGGGACTTTTTGGGCAGAGTCATGTTTTTTGGGGTTTCCTTCTGTTTCTTGGGGTGGTCCCGTTCTTTTTTGGGGTGTTTTTGGTGTGTTTTGAGGTCTCCGTTGGGTTTTGTTGGGTTCTCGTTTGTCATCATGGTTAAAAAGGTGTAAATTGTGGGTTTTGGAGAACATCAGGTAGGTTTAGGGTTGTTTTGGTGTGGATCTATGGCTTTTAGGATTTTCTTTCGGTTTTGGGGTTGATCCCGTTCTTTTTTGGGGTGTTTTTGACGTGTTTTTGTGTCTCCGTGGGGTTTTGTTAGGTTTTTGTAGGTCATCATGGTCGAAAAGTTTAAATTGTGGGTTTTGGAGAACATCAGGTAGGTTTAGTGTGGTTTTGGGGTGGATCTATGGTTTTGGGGTTATTTTCTTCCAGTTTTGGGGGAATTCCTTTCTTGTTTGTGGTGTTTTTGACGTGTTTTGGGGTCTCCGTTGGGTTTTGTTGGGTTCTCGTTGGTCATCATTTTGGAAAAGAGTAAATTGTGATTTTTGGAGAACATCAGGTGAGTTTAAGTTTTTTTGGAGGGTGAATCTTTGGTTTTGGGAAAATTCTTCTGTTT
This sequence comes from Aythya ferina, assembly GCF_964211825.1. Taxonomy (NCBI): domain Eukaryota; kingdom Metazoa; phylum Chordata; class Aves; order Anseriformes; family Anatidae; genus Aythya; species Aythya ferina. The sequence continues at coordinate 8,128 of NW_028181175.1, read as the reverse complement.
TTTTTTATTTTTTTATTTATTTTTTTTTAAAGCGTTTTCTTCTGTTTTTGGGGTGGTCCCGTTCTTTTTTGGGGTGTTTTTGCCATGTTTTGGGGTCTCCGTTGGGTTTTGTTGGGTTGTTGTTGGTCATCATGGTGAAAAAGTGTAAATTGTGGGTTTTGGAGAACATCAGGTAGGTTTAGGGGGATTTTTGGTGCGGATCTATGGCTTTTGGGGTTTTCTTTCGTTTTTGGGGTTGAACCAGTTGTTTTTTGGGGTGTTTTTGACGTTTTTTTGGGGTCTCCGTTGGGTTTTGTTGGGTTCTCGTTGGTCGTTAAGGTAAATGGGAGTGGATTGTGGGTTTTGAAGAAGATCAGGTGAGTTTAGGGTGGTTTTGGGGGGAAATTCATAGTTTTGTTTTTTTTTTTTCTTCTGATCCAGTTCTTTTTAGGGTTGTTTTTGACGTGTTTTTGTGGTTCCGTTGCGTTTCGTTGAGTTCCTAATGGGTTTTCTGGTGGTTGGGAGTGGATTGTACATTTAGGAGAACATCAGGTAGGTTTAAGGGTTTTTTGGGGGTTAAATCACATATTTTCTTCTGATCCGGTTCGCTATTGGGGTGTTTTTGAGGTGTTTTGGCGTTTCCGTTGCGTTTCGTTGAGTTTCTAATGGGTTTTCTGGTGGTTGGGAGTAGACTTTGGGATTTGGAGAACATCAGGTAGGTTTAGGGTGGTTTTGGAATTGGTTCCTTGGTTTTTGGGGATTTTCTTCCAGTTTTGGGGGTGATTCCGTTCTTGTTTGGGGTGTTTTTGACTTGTTTTGGGTTCTCCGTTGGGTTTTAGTTGGGTTCTTGTTGGTCATCATGGTGGAAAAGTGTAAATTGTGGGTTTTTGAGAGCATCAGGTAGGTTTAGGGTAGTTTTGTAGAAAAATTCATAGTTTTGTTTTTTTTTACTTCTGATCCAGTCCTTTTCTGGGGTGTTTTTGACGTGTTTTGGTTTCTCCGTTAGGTTTCGTTGGGTTTTCCACAGTCATCGTGGTGAAAAAGAGTAAATTGTGGGTTTTGGAGAACATCAGGTAGGTTTAGGGTGGTTTTAGGGTGGATCTATGGTATTTGGGGTTTTCTTCTGTTGTTTTTGGGGTGATCCCGTTCTTTTTTGGGGTGTTTTTGACGTGTTTTGGTGTCTCGGTCGGGTTTTAGGTGGGTTCTTGTTGGTCATCATGGTGGAAAAGTGTAAATTGCGGATTTTGGAGAACGTCAGGTAGGTTTAGGAGGACTTTTGGGATGGATCTATGGCTTTTAGTGTTTTCTTTCGTTTTGGGGGTTGATCCTATTCTTTTTTTGGGGTGTTTTTGAGGTGTTTTTGGGTCTCCGTTGGGTTTCGTTGGGTTCTCGTTGGTTATTAAGGTAAATGAGAGTGGATTGTGGGTTTTGGAGAAGATCAGGTGAGTTTAGGGTCGTTTTGTAGAAAAATTCGGAGTGTTTGGCTTTTTTTTCTTCTGATCCCGTTCTTTTTTGGGGTGTTTTTGAGGTGTTTTGGGGTCTCCGTTGGGTTTCGTTGGGTTCTCGTTGGTTATTAAGGTAAATGAGAGTGGATTGTGGGTTTTGGAGAAGATCAGGTGAGTTTAGGGTCGTTTTGTAGAAAAATTCGGAGTGTTTGGCTTTTTTTTCTTCTGATCCCGTTCTTTTTTGGGGTGTTTTTGAGGTGTTTTGGGGTCTCTGTTGGGTTTTGTTGGGTTTCCATTGGGTTTTCTGATGGTTGGGAGTGGATTGTACATTTAGGAGAACATCAGGTAGGTTTAAGGGTTTTTTGGGGGTTAAATCACGTTTTTTCTTCTGATCCGTTTCGCTTTTGGGGTGTTTTTGAGGTGTTTTGGCGTTTCCGTTGCGTTTCGTTGAGTTCCTAATGGGTTTTCTGGTGGTTGGGAGTGGACTTTGGGATTTGGAGCACATCAGGTAGGTTTAGGGTGGTTTTGGGATTGGATCCGTGCTTTTTGGGGATTTTCTTCCAGTTTTGGGGGTGATCCCGTTCTTGCTTGGGGTGTTTTTGACGTGTTTTGTGTTCTCCATTGGGTTTTAGTTGGGTTCTTGTTGGTCATCGTTGTGGAAAAGTGTAAATTGTGGGTTTTTGAGAGCATCAGGTAGGTTTAGGGTGGTTTGTGGTGGATCTATGGTTTTGGGGGATTTTCTTCCAGTTTTGGGGGTGATCCCGTTCTTGTTTGGGGTGTTTTTGACGTGTTTTGGGTTCTCCGTTGGGTTTTAGTTGGGTTCTTGTTGGTCATCATGGTGGAAAAGTGTAAATTGTGGGTTTTGGAGAACATCAGGTAGGTTTAGGGTGGTTTTGTAGAAAAATTCATAGTTTTGGGGTTTTTTACTTCTGATCCAGTCCTTTTCTGGGGTGTTTTTGACGTGTTTTGGTTTCTCCGTTAGGTTTCGTTGGGTTTTCCACAGTCATCGTGGTGAAAAAGAGTAAATTGTGGGTTTTGGAGAACATCAGGTAGGTTTAGGGGGACTTTTGGTGTGGATCTATGGCTTTTGGTTTATTCTTTCGTTTTTAGGGATTATCCCATTCTTGTTTTGTTTTTTTTTTTGACTTGTTTTGGGGTCAGCAGCCGGGAGAGTCAAGGGAGAGAGCGGCTGTGGTGGTGCTCGGCTGCCCACTTGAGCGGAACCACGACAGTTCCTAATGGGTTTTCTGGTGGTTGGGAGTGGACTTTGGGATTTGGAGAACATCAGGTATGTTTAGGGGGACTTTTGGAGTGGAACTATTGTATTTGGGGTTTTGTTCTGTTTTTTTTTGGAGTGATCCTGTTCTTTTTTGGGGTGTTTTTGACGTGTTTTAGGGTCTCCGATGGGTTTTAGTTGGGCTCTTGTTGGTCATCATGGTGGAAAAGTGTAAATTGTGGGTTTTGGAGAACATCAGGTAGGTTTAGGGGGACTTTTGGGGCAGAGTCATGTTTTTTGGGGTTTTCTTCTGTTTTTTGGTGTTGTCTCGTTCTTTTTTCGGAAGTTTTTGACGTGTTTGGGGTTCTCCGTTTGGTTTTGTTGGGTTCTCGTTGGTCATCATGGTGGAAAATGATAAATTGTGGGTTTTGGAGAACATAGGTGAGTTTAAGTTTTTTTTTGGTGGCGAATCTATGGTTTTGGGGGATTTCTTCTGTTTTTTAGGTTTTTCTTCTGGTTTTGGAGTGGTCCCATTTTTTTGGGGGGTGTTCTTGACGTGTTTTGGGTTCTCCATAGGGTTTTGTTGGGTTCTCGTTGGTCGTTAAGGTAAATGGGAGTGGATTCTGAGTTTTGAAGAAGATCAGGTGAGTTTAGGGTGGTTTTGGGGGGAAATTCATAGTTTTAGTTGTTTTTTTCTTCTAATCCAGTTCTTTTTTGGGGTGTTTTTGAGGTGTTTTGGGGTCTCCGTTGGGTTTCGTTGGGTTTTCCGTGGTCATCATGGAGGAACAGGTTAAATTGTGGGTTTTGGAGAACATCAGGTAGGTTTAGGGGGACTTTTTGGGCAGAGTCATGTTTTTTGGGGTTTCCTTCTGTTTCTTGGGGTGGTCCCGTTCTTTTTTGGGGTGTTTTTGGTGTGTTTTGAGGTCTCCGTTGGGTTTTGTTGGGTTCTCGTTTGTCATCATGGTTAAAAAGGTGTAAATTGTGGGTTTTGGAGAACATCAGGTAGGTTTAGGGTTGTTTTGGTGTGGATCTATGGCTTTTAGGATTTTCTTTCGGTTTTGGGGTTGATCCCGTTCTTTTTTGGGGTGTTTTTGACGTGTTTTTGTGTCTCCGTGGGGTTTTGTTAGGTTTTTGTAGGTCATCATGGTCGAAAAGTTTAAATTGTGGGTTTTGGAGAACATCAGGTAGGTTTAGTGTGGTTTTGGGGTGGATCTATGGTTTTGGGGTTATTTTCTTCCAGTTTTGGGGGAATTCCTTTCTTGTTTGTGGTGTTTTTGACGTGTTTTGGGGTCTCCGTTGGGTTTTGTTGGGTTCTCGTTGGTCATCATTTTGGAAAAGAGTAAATTGTGATTTTTGAAGAACATCAGGTGAGTTTAAGTTTTTTTGGAGGGTGAATCTTTGGTTTTGGGAAAATTCTTCTGTTTTTTTTTTATTTTTTTATTTATTTTTTTTTTAAGCGTTTTCTTCTGTTTTTGGGGTGGTCCCGTTCTTTTTTGGGGTGTTTTTGCCATGTTTTGGGGTCTCCGTTGGGTTTTGTTGGGTTGTTGTTGGTCATCATGGTGAAAAAGTGTAAATTGTGGGTTTTGGAGAACATCAGGTAGGTTTAGGGGGATTTTTGGTGCGGATCTATGGCTTTTGGGGTTTTCTTTCGTTTTTGGGGTTGAACCAGTTGTTTTTTGGGGTGTTTTTGACGTTTTTTGGTGTCTCCGTTGGGTTTTGTTGGGTTCTCGTTGGTCGTTAAGGTAAATGGGAGTGGATTGTGGGTTTTGAAGAAGATCAGGTGAGTTTAGGGTGGTTTTGGGGGGAAATTCATAGTTTTGTTTTTTTTTTTTCTTCTGATCCAGTTCTTTTTAGGGTTGTTTTTGACGTGTTTTTGTGGTTCCGTTGCGTTTCGTTGAGTTCCTAATGGGTTTTCTGGTGGTTGGGAGTGGATTGTACATTTAGGAGAACATCAGGTAGGTTTAAGGGTTTTTTGGGGGTTAAATCACATATTTTCTTCTGATCCGGTTCGCTATTGGGGTGTTTTTGAGGTGTTTTGGCGTTTCCGTTGCGTTTCGTTGAGTTTCTAATGGGTTTTCTGGTGGTTGGGAGTAGACTTTGGGATTTGGAGAACATCAGGTAGGTTTAGGGTGGTTTTGGAATTGGTTCCTTGGTTTTTGGGGATTTTCTTCCAGTTTTGGGGGTGATTCCGTTCTTGTTTGGGGTGTTTTTGACTTGTTTTGTGTTCTCCGTTGGGTTTTAGTTGGGTTCTTGTTGGTCATCATGGTGGAAAAGTGTAAATTGTGGGTTTTTGAGAGCATCAGGTAGGTTTAGGGTAGTTTTGTAGAAAAATTCATAGTTTTGTTTTTTTTTACTTCTGATCCAGTCCTTTTCTGGGGTGTTTTTGACGTGTTTTGGTTTCTCCGTTAGGTTTCGTTGGGTTTTCCACAGTCATCGTGGTGAAAAAGAGTAAATTGTGGGTTTTGGAGAACATCAGGTAGGTTTAGGGTGGTTTTAGGGTGGATCTATGGTATTTGGGGTTTTCTTCTGTTGTTTTTGGGGTGATCCCGTTCTTTTTTGGGGTGTTTTTGACGTGTTTTGGTGTCTCGGTCGGGTTTTAGGTGGGTTCTTGTTGGTCATCATGGTGGAAAAGTGTAAATTGCGGATTTTGGAGAACGTCAGGTAGGTTTAGGAGGACTTTTGGGATGGATCTATGGCTTTTAGTGTTTTCTTTCGTTTTGGGGGTTGATCCTATTCTTTTTTTGGGGTGTTTTTGAGGTGTTTTTGGGTCTCCGTTGGGTTTCGTTGGGTTCTCGTTGGTTATTAAGGTAAATGAGAGTGGATTGTGGGTTTTGGAGAAGATCAGGTGAGTTTAGGGTCGTTTTGTAGAAAAATTCGGAGTGTTTGGCTTTTTTTTCTTCTGATCCCGTTCTTTTTTGGGGTGTTTTTGAGGTGTTTTGGGGTCTCCGTTGGGTTTCGTTGGGTTCTCGTTGGTTATTAAGGTAAATGAGAGTGGATTGTGGGTTTTGGAGAAGATCAGGTGAGTTTAGGGTCGTTTTGTAGAAAAATTCGGAGTGTTTGGCTTTTTTTTTTTCTGATCCCGTTCTTTTTTGGGGTGTTTTTGAGGTGTTTTGGGGTCTCTGTTGGGTTTTGTTGGGTTTCCATTGGGTTTTCTGATGGTTGGGAGTGGATTGTACATTTAGGAGAACATCAGGTAGGTTTAAGGGTTTTTTGGGGGTTAAATCACGTTTTTTCTTCTGATCCGTTTCGCTTTTGGGGTGTTTTTGAGGTGTTTTGGCGTTTCCGTTGCGTTTCGTTGAGTTCCTAATGGGTTTTCTGGTGGTTGGGAGTGGACTTTGGGATTTGGAGCACATCAGGTAGGTTTAGGGTGGTTTTGGGATTGGATCCGTGCTTTTTGGGGATTTTCTTCCAGTTTTGGGGGTGATCCCGTTCTTGCTTGGGGTGTTTTTGACGTGTTTTGTGTTCTCCATTGGGTTTTAGTTGGGTTCTTGTTGGTCATCGTTGTGGAAAAGTGTAAATTGTGGGTTTTTGAGAGCATCAGGTAGGTTTAGGGTGGTTTGTGGTGGATCTATGGTTTTGGGGGATTTTCTTCCAGTTTTGGGGGTGATCCCGTTCTTGTTTGGGGTGTTTTTGACGTGTTTTGGGTTCTCCGTTGGGTTTTAGTTGGGTTCTTGTTGGTCATCATGGTGGAAAAGTGTAAATTGTGGGTTTTGGAGAACATCAGGTAGGTTTAGGGTGGTTTTGTAGAAAAATTCATAGTTTTGGGGTTTTTTACTTCTGATCCAGTCCTTTTCTGGGGTGTTTTTGACGTGTTTTGGTTTCTCCGTTAGGTTTCGTTGGGTTTTCCACAGTCATCGTGGTGAAAAAGAGTAAATTGTGGGTTTTGGAGAACATCAGGTAGGTTTAGGGGGACTTTTGGTGTGGATCTATGGCTTTTGGTTTATTCTTTCGTTTTTAGGGATTATCCCATTCTTGTTTTGTTTTTTTTTTTGACTTGTTTTGGGGTCAGCAGCCGGGAGAGTCAAGGGAGAGAGCGGCTGTGGTGGTGCTCGGCTGCCCACTTGAGCGGAACCACGACAGTTCCTAATGGGTTTTCTGGTGGTTGGGAGTGGACTTTGGGATTTGGAGAACATCAGGTATGTTTAGGGGGACTTTTGGAGTGGAACTATTGTATTTGGGGTTTTGTTCTGTTTTTTTTTGGAGTGATCCTGTTCTTTTTTGGGGTGTTTTTGACGTGTTTTAGGGTCTCCGATGGGTTTTAGTTGGGCTCTTGTTGGTCATCATGGTGGAAAAGTGTAAATTGTGGGTTTTGGAGAACATCAGGTAGGTTTAGGGGGACTTTTGGGGCAGAGTCATGTTTTTTGGGGTTTTCTTCTGTTTTTTGGTGTTGTCTCGTTCTTTTTTCGGAAGTTTTTGACGTGTTTGGGGTTCTCCGTTTGGTTTTGTTGGGTTCTCGTTGGTCATCATGGTGGAAAATGATAAATTGTGGGTTTTGGAGAACATAGGTGAGTTTAAGTTTTTTTTTGGTGGCGAATCTATGGTTTTGGGGGATTTCTTCTGTTTTTTAGGTTTTTCTTCTGGTTTTGGAGTGGTCCCATTTTTTTGGGGGGTGTTCTTGACGTGTTTTGGGTTCTCCATAGGGTTTTGTTGGGTTCTCGTTGGTCGTTAAGGTAAATGGGAGTGGATTCTGAGTTTTGAAGAAGATCAGGTGAGTTTAGGGTGGTTTTGGGGGGAAATTCATAGTTTTAGTTGTTTTTTTCTTCTAATCCAGTTCTTTTTTGGGGTGTTTTTGACGTGTTTTGGGGTCTCCGTTGGGTTTCGTTGGGTTTTCCGTGGTCATCATGGAGGAACAGGTTAAATTGTGGGTTTTGGAGAACATCAGGTAGGTTTAGGGGGACTTTTTGGGCAGAGTCATGTTTTTTGGGGTTTCCTTCTGTTTCTTGGGGTGGTCCCGTTCTTTTTTGGGGTGTTTTTGGTGTGTTTTGAGGTCTCCGTTGGGTTTTGTTGGGTTCTCGTTTGTCATCATGGTTAAAAAGGTGTAAATTGTGGGTTTTGGAGAACATCAGGTAGGTTTAGGGTTGTTTTGGTGTGGATCTATGGCTTTTAGGATTTTCTTTCGGTTTTGGGGTTGATCCCGTTCTTTTTTGGGGTGTTTTTGACGTGTTTTTGTGTCTCCGTGGGGTTTTGTTAGGTTTTTGTAGGTCATCATGGTCGAAAAGTTTAAATTGTGGGTTTTGGAGAACATCAGGTAGGTTTAGTGTGGTTTTGGGGTGGATCTATGGTTTTGGGGTTATTTTCTTCCAGTTTTGGGGGAATTCCTTTCTTGTTTGGGGTGTTTTTGACGTGTTTTGGGGTCTCCGTTGGGTTTTGTTGGGTTCTCGTTGGTCATCATTTTGGAAAAGAGTAAATTGTGATTTTTGGAGAACATCAGGTGAGTTTAAGTTTTTTTGGAGGGTGAATCTTTGGTTTTGGGAAAATTCTTCTGTTT
>NW_028181176.1:0-66012 GCF_964211825.1 Aythya ferina | reverse complement strand
AATCCCAAAGCACACTCCAAACCACCATAAAACACATTAGGAATTCAACGAAACGCAACGGAAACCCCAAAACACATCAAAATCACCCGAAGAAAGGAGAGGATCACTCCCCCAAAAAGAAGAAAACCCCAAATACCATGAATCCACGCGAAAACTCCCCCTAAACCTACCTGAAGTTCTCCAAAACCCACAATTTACACTTTTACAACACGATGACCAACGAGAACCCAACAAAACCAAACAGACACCACAAAAACCTTAAAAAATACCACAAACAAGAATGGCATCACCCCCAAAACTGGAAGAAAACCCCCAAAACCATAGATCCACCCCAAAACCACCCTAAACCTACCTGATGTTCTCCAAAACCACAATTTACCCTTTTCCAACACGATGACCAACGAGAACCCAACAGAACCCAACAAAGACCCCAAAAAACGTCAAAAACACCCCAAACAAGAACGGCATCACCACCAAAACTGGAAGAAAATCCCCCAAAACCATAGATCCACCCCAAAACCACCCTAAACCTACCTGATGTTCTCCAAAACCCACAATCCACACCTATTTAACATAATGACAAACAAGAACCCAACAAAACCTAATGGAGACACCAAAACACGTCAAAAACACCCCAAACAAGAACGGCATCACCCCAAAACTGGAAGAAAATCCCCCAAAACCATAGATCCACCCCAAAACCACCCTAAACCTACCTGATGTTCTCCAAAACCCACAATCCACTCCTATTTAACATAATGACAAACAAGAACCCAACAAAACCTAATGGAGACCCCAAAACACGTCAAAAAAACCCCAAAAAATATCGGCATCACCCCCAAAACTGGAAGAAAATCCCCCAAAACCATAGATCCACCCCAAAACCACCCTAAACCTACCTGATGTTCTCCAAAACCCACAATTTACCCTTTTCCACCATGATAACCAACGAGAAACCAACAAAACCCAACGGAGACCCCAAAAAACGTCAAAAACACCCCAAACAAGAACGGCATCACCACCAAAACTGGAAGAAAATCCCCAAAACCATAGATCCACCCCAAAACCACCCTAAAACTACCTGATCTTCTCCAAAAACCACAATTTACCCTTTTCCAACACGATGACCAACGAGAACCCAACAGAACCCAACAGAGACCCCAAAAAACGTCAAAACACCCCAAACAAGAACGGCATCACCACCAAAACTGGAAGAAAATCCCCCAAAACCATAGATCCACCCCAAAACCACCCTAAAACTACCTGATGTTCTCCAAAACCCACAATCCACTCCTATTTAACATAATGACAAACAAGAACCCAACAAAACCCAACGGAGACCCCAAAAAACGTCAAAAACACCCCAAACAAGAACGGCATCACCACCAAAACTGGAAGAAAATCCCCCAAAACCATAGATCCACCCCAAAACCACCCTAAAACTACCTGATCTTCTCCAAAAACCACAATTTACCCTTTTCCAACACGATGACCAACGAGAACCCAACAGAACCCAACAGAGACCCCAAAAAACGTCAAAAACACCCCAAACAAGAACGGCATCACCACCAAAACTGGAAGAAAATCCCCCAAAACCATAGATCCACCCCAAAGACACCCTAAACCTACCGGATGTTCTCCAAAAACCACAATTTACCCTTTTCCAACACGATGACCAACGAGAACCCAACAGAACCCAACAGAGACCCCAAAAAACGTCAAAAACACCCCAAACAAGAACGGCATCACCACCAAAACTGGAAGAAAATCCCCCAAAACCATAGATCCACCCAAACCACCCTAAAACTACCTGATGTTCTCCAAAACCCACAATCCACTCCTATTTAACATAATGACAAACAAGAACCCAACAAAAGCTAATGGAGACACCAAAACACGTCAAAAACACCACAAACAAGAACGGCATCACCCCCAAAACTGGAAGAAAATCCCCCAAAACCATAGATCCACCCCAAAACCACCCTAAACCTACCTGATGTTCTCCAAAACCCACAATTTACCCTTTTCCACCATGATAACCAACGAGAACCCAACAAAACCCAACAGAGACCCCAAAAAACGTCAAAAACACCCCAAACAAGAACGGCATCACCACCAAAACTGGAAGAAAATCCCCCAAAACCATAGATCCACCCCAAAGACACCCTAAACCTACCTGATCTTCTCCAAAAACCACAATTTACCCTTTTCCAACACGATGACCAACGAGAACCCAACAGAACCCAACAGAGACCCCAAAAAACGTCAAAAACACCCCAAACAAGAACGGCATCACCACCAAAACTGGAAGAAAATCCCCCAAAACCATAGATCCACCCCAAAACCACCCTAAACCTACCTGATGTTCTCCAAAAACCACAATCCACTCCTATTTAACATAATGACAAACAAGAACCCAACAAAACCTAATGGAGACCCCAAAACACGTCAAAAACACCACAAAAAATATCGGCATCACCCCCAAAACTGGAAGAAAATCCCCCAAAACAATAGATCCACCCCAAAACCACCCTAAAACTACCTGATCTTCTCCAAAAACCACAATTTACCCTTTTCCAACACGATGACCAACGAGAACCCAACAGAACCCAACAGAGACCCCAAAAAACGTCAAAAACACCCCAAACAAGAACGGCATCACCACCAAAACTGGAAGAAAATCCCCCAAAACCATAGATCCACCCCAAAGACACCCTAAACCTACCTGATGTTCTCCAAAAACCACAATTTACCCTTTTCCAACACGATGACCAACGAGAACCCAACAGAACCCAACAGAGACCCCAAAAAACGTCAAAAACACCCCAAACAAGAACGGCATCACCACCAAAACTGGAAGAAAATCCCCCAAAACCATAGATCCACCCCAAAACCACCCTAAAACTACCTGATGTTCTCCAAAACCCACAATCCACTCCTATTTAACATAATGACAAACAAGAACCCAACAAAACCTAATGGAGACCCCAAAACACGTAAAAAACACCACAAAAAATATCGGCATCACCCCCAAAATTGGAAGAAAATACGCCAAAACCATAGATCCACCCCAAAACCACCCTAAACCTACCTGATGTTCTCCAAAACCACAATTTACCCTTTTCCAACACGATGACCAACGGGAACCCAACAGAACCCAACAAAGACCCCAAAAAACGTCAAAAACACCCCAAACAAGAACGGCATCACCACCAAAACTGGAAGAAAATCCCCCAAAACCATAGATCCACCCCAAAACCACCCTAAACCTACCTGATGTTCTCCAAAAACCACAATCCACACCTATTTAACATAATGACAAACAAGAACCCAACAAAACCTAATGGAGACACCAAAACACGTCAAAAACACCCCAAACAAGAACGGCATCACCACCAAAACTGGAAGAAATACCCCCAAAACCATAGATCCACCCCAAAACCACCCTAAACCTACCTGATGTTCTCCAAAAAACACAATTTACCCTTTTCCACCATGATAACCAACGAGAACCCAACAGAACCCAACGGAGACCCCAAAAAACGTCAAAAACACCCCAAACAAGAACGGCATCACCACCAAAACTGGAAGAAAATCCGCCAAAACCATAGATCCACCCCAAAACCACCCTAAACCTACCTGATGTTCTCCAAAACCCACAATCCACTCCTATTTAACATAATGACAAACAAGAACCCAACAAAACCTAATGGAGACCCCAAAACACGTCAAAAACACCCCAAACAAGAACGGCATCACCACCAAAACTGGAAGAAAATCCCCCAAAACCATAGATCCACCCCAAAACCACCCTAAACCTACCTGATGTTCTCCAAAACCCACAATCCACTCCTATTTAACATAATGACAAACAAGAACCCAACAAAACCTAATGGAGACCCCAAAACACGTCAAAAACACCACAAAAAATATCGGCATCACCCCCAAAACTGGAAGAAAATCCCCCAAAACAATAGATCCACCCCAAAACCACACTAAAACTACCTGATCTTCTCCAAAAACCACAATTTACCCTTTCCAACACGATGACCAACGAGAACCCAACAGAACCCAACAGAGACCCCAAAAAACGTCAAAAACACCCCAAACAAGAACGGCATCACCACCAAAACTGGAAGAAAATCCCCCAAAACCATAGATCCACCCCAAAGACACCCTAAACCTACCTGATGTTCTCCAAAAACCACAATTTACCCTTTTCCAACACGATGACCAACGAGAACCCAACAGAACCCAACAGAGACCCCAAAAAACGTCAAAAACACCCCAAACAAGAACGGCATCACCACCAAAACTGGAAGAAAATCCCCCAAAACCATAGATCCACCCCAAAACCACCCTAAAACTACCTGATGTTCTCCAAAACCCACAATCCACTCCTATTTAACATAATGACAAACAAGAACCCAACAAAACCTAATGGAGACCCCAAAACACGTAAAAAACACCACAAAAAATATCGGCATCACCCCCAAAATTGGAAGAAAATACGCCAAAACCATAGATCCACCCCAAAACCACCCTAAACCTACCTTGATCTTCTCCAAAACCACAATTTACCCTTTTCCAACACGATGACCAACGAGAACCCAACAGAACCCAACAAAGACCCCAAAAAACGTCAAAAACACCCCAAACAAGAACGGCATCACCACCAAAACTGGAAGAAAATCCCCCAAAACCATAGATCCACCCCAAAACCACCCTAAACCTACCTGATGTTCTCCAAAAACCACAATCCACACCTATTTAACATAATGACAAACAAGAACCCAACAAAACCTAATGGAGACACCAAAACACGTCAAAAACACCCCAAACAAGAACGGCATCACCACCAAAACTGGAAGAAATACCCCCAAAACCATAGATCCACCCCAAAACCACCCTAAACCTACCTGATGTTCTCCAAAAAACACAATTTACCCTTTTCCACCATGATAACCAACGAGAACCCAACAGAACCCAACGGAGACCCCAAAAAACGTCAAAAACACCCCAAACAAGAACGGCATCACCACCAAAACTGGAAGAAAATCCCCCAAAACCATAGATCCACCCCAAAACCACCCTAAACCTACCTGATGTTCTCCAAAACCCACAATCCACTCCTATTTAACATAATGACAAACAAGAACCCAACAAAACCTAATGGAGACCCCAAAACACGTCAAAAACACCCCAAACAAGAACGGCATCACCACCAAAACTGGAAGAAAATCCCCCAAAACCATAGATCCACCCCAAAGACACCCTAAACCTACCGGATGATCTCCAAAAACCACAATTTACCCTTTTCCAACACGATGACCAACGAGAACCCAACAGAACCCAACAGAGACCCCAAAAAACGTCAAAAACACCCCAAACAAGAACGGCATCACCACCAAAACTGGAAGAAAATCCCCCAAAACCATAGATCCACCCCAAAACCACCCTAAAACTACCTGATGTTCTCCAAAACCCACAATCCACTCCTATTTAACATAATGACAAACAAGAACCCAACAAAACCTAATGGAGACCCCAAAACACGTAAAAAACACCACAAAAAATATCGGCATCACCCCCAAAACTGGAAGAAAATCCCCCAAAACCATAGATCCACCCCAAAACCACCCTAAACCTACCTGATGTTCTCCAAAACCCACAATTTACCCTTTTCCACCATGATAACCAACGAGAACCCAACAAAACCCAACAGAGACCCCAAAAAACGTCAAAAAAACCCCAAACAAGAACGGCATCACCACCAAAACTGGAAGAAAATCCCCCAAAACCATAGATCCACCCCAAAGACACCCTAAACCTACCTGATGTTCTCCAAAAACCACAATTTACCCTTTTCCAACACGATGACCAACGAGAACCCAACAGAACCCAACAGAGACCCCAAAAAACGTCAAAAACACCCCAAACAAGAACGGCATCACCACCAAAACTGGAAGAAAATCCCCCAAAACCATAGATCCACCCCAAAACCACCCTAAAACTACCTGATGTTCTCCAAAACCAACAATCCACTCCTATTTAATATAATGACAAACAAGAACCCAACAAAACCTAATGGAGACCCCAAAACACGTAAAAAACACCACAAAAAATATCGGCATCACCCCCAAAACTGGAAGAAAATCCCCAAAACCATAGATCCACCCCAAAACCACCCTAAACCTACCTGATGTTCTCAAAAACCCACAATTTACCCTTTTCCACAATGATAACCAACGAGAACCCAACAAAACCCAACAGAGACCCCAAAAAACGTCAAAAACACCCCAAACAAGAACGGCATCACCACCAAAACTGGAAGAAAATCCCCCAAAACCATAGATCCACCCCAAAACCACCCTAAACCTACCTGATGTTCTCCAAAACCCACAATTTACCCTTTTCCACCATGATGACCAACGAGAACCAAACAAAATACAACGGAGACCCCAAAACACTTCAAATACACCCCAAAAAAGAACAGGATCACGCCAAAAAATAGAAGAAAATCCCAAATACCATAGATCCACCCCAAAGACACCCTAAACCTACCTGATGTTCTCCTAATCCCAAAGCACACTCCAAACCACCATAAAACACATTAGGAATTCAACGAAACGCAACGGAAACCCCAAAACACATCAAAATCACCCGAAGAAAGGAGAGGATCACTCCCCCAAAAAGAAGAAAACCCCAAATACCATGAATCCAAGCGAAAACTTCCCCTAAACCTACCTGAAGTTCTCCAAAACCCACAATTTACACTTTTACAACACGATGACCAACGAGAACCCAACAAAACCAAACAGAGACCACAAAAACCTTAAAAAATACCACAAACAAGAATGGCATCACCCCCAAAACTGGAAGAAAACCACCAAAACCATAGATCCACCCCAAAGACACCCTAAACCTACCTGATGTTCTCCAAAAACCACAATTTACCCTTTTCCAACACGATGACCAACGAGAACCCAACAGAACCCAACAGAGACCCCAAAAAACGTCAAAAACACCCCAAACAAGAACGGCATCACCACCAAAACTGGAAGAAAATCCCCCAAAACCATAGATCCACCCCAAAACCACCCTAAACCTACCTGATGTTCTCCAAAACCCACAATCCACACCTATTTAACATAATGACAAACAAGAACCCAACAAAACCTAATGGAGACCTCAAAACACGTAAAAAACACCCCAAAAAATATCGGCATCACCCCCAAAACTGGAAGAAAATCCCCCAAAACCATAGATCCACCCCAAAACCACCCTAAACCTACCTGATGTTCTCCAAAAACCACAATTTACCCTTTTCCACCATGATAACCAACGAGAACCCAACAAAACCTAACGGAGACCCCAAAAAACGTTAAAAACACCCCAAACAAGAACGGCATCACCCCCAAAACTGGAAGAAAATCCCCCAAAACCATAGATCCACCCCAAAACCACCCTAAACCTACCTGATGTTCTCCAAAAACCACAATTTACACTTTTCCACCATGATAACCAACGAGAACCCAACAAAACCCAACAGAGACCCCAAAAAACGTCAAAAACACCCCAAACAAGAACGGCATCACCACCAAAACTGGAAGAAAATCCGCCAAAACCATAGATCCACCCCAAAACCACCCTAAACCTACCTGATGTTCTCCAAAACCCACAATCCACACCTATTTAACATAATGACAAACAAGAACCCAACAAAACCTAATGGAGACACCAAAACACGTCAAAAACACCCCAAACAAGAACGGCATCACCCCCAAAACTGGAAGAAAAACCCCCAAAACCATAGATCCACCCCAAAACCACCCTAAACCTACCTGATGTTCTCCAAAACCCACAATTTACCCTTTTCCACCATGATGACCAACGAGAACCAAACAAAACCCAACGGAGACCCCAAAACACTTCAAATACACCCCAAAAAAGAACAGGATCACGCCAAAAAATAGAAGAAAATCCCCCAAAACCATAGATCCACCCCAAAGACACCCTAAACCTACCTGATGTTCTCCTAATCCCAAAGCACACTCCAAACCACCATAAAACACATTAGGAATTCAACGAAACGCAATGGAAACCCCAAAACACATCAAAATCACCCGAAGAAAGGATAGGATCACTCCCCCAAAAAGAAGAAAACCCCAAATACCATGAATCCACGCGAAAACTCCCCCTAAACCTACCTGAAGTTCTCCAAAACCCACAATTTACACTTTTACAACACGATGACCAACGAGAACCCAACAAAACCAAACAGAGACCACAAAAACCTTAAAAAATACCCCAAACAAGAATGGCATCACCCCCAAAACTGGAAGAAAACCGCCAAAACCATAGATCCACCCCAAAGACACCCTAAAACTACCTGATGTTCTCCAAAACCAACAATCCACTCCTATTTAACATAATGACAAACAAGAACCCAACAAAACCTAATGGAGACCCCAAAACACGTAAAAAACACCACAAAAAATATCGGCATCATCACCAAAACTGGAAGAAAATCCCCCAAAACCATAGATCCACCCCAAAACCACCCTAAACCTACCTGATCTTCTCCAAAACCCACAATTTACACTTTTCCAACACGATGACCAACGAGAACCCAACAGAACCCAACAGAGACCCCAAAAAACGTCAAAAACACCCCAAACAAGAACGGCATCACCACCAAAACTGGAAGAAAATCCCCCAAAACCATAGATCCACCCCAAAACCACCCTAAAACTACCTGATGTTCTCCAAAACCCACAATCCACACCTATTTAACATAATGACAAACAAGAACCCAACAAAACCTAATGGAGACCCGAAAACACGTAAAAAACACCACAAAAAATATCGGCATCACCCCCAAAACTGGAAGAAAATACGCCAAAACCATAGATCCACCCCAAAACCACCCTAAACCTACCTGATCTTCTCCAAAACCCACAATTTACCCTTTTCCACCATGATAACCAACGAGAACCCAACAAAACCCAACGGAGACCCCAAAAAACGTCAAAAACACCCCAAACAAGAACGGCATCACCCCCAAAACTGGAAGAAAATCCGCCAAAACCATAGATCCACCCCAAAACCACCCTAAACCTACCTGATCTTCTCCAAAACCCACAATTTACCCTTTTCAACCATGATAACCAACGAGAACCCAACAAAACCCAACGGAGACCCCAAAAAACGTCAAAAATACCCCAAACAAGAACGGCATCACCCCCAAAACTGGAAGAAAATCCCCCAAAACCATAGATCCACCCCAAAACCACCCTAAACCTACCTGATGTTCTCCAAAACCCACAATCCACACCTATTTAACATAATGACAAACAAGAACCCAACAAAACCTAATGGAGACACCAAAACACGTCAAAAACACCCCAAACAAGAACGGCATCACCACCAAAACTGGAAGAAAATCCCCCAAAACCATAGATCCACCCCAAAGACACCCTAAACCTACCTGATGTTCTCCAAAAACCACAATTTACCCTTTTCCACCATGATGACCAACGAGAACCAAACAAAACCCAACGGAGACCCCAAAACACTTCAAATACACCCCAAAAAAGAACAGGATCACGCCAAAAAATGGAAGAAAATCCCAAATACCATAGATCCACCCCAAAGACACCCTAAACCTACCTGATGTTCTCCTAATCCCAAAGCACACTCCAAACCACCATAAAACACATTAGGAATTCAACGAAACGCAACGGAAACCCCAAAACACATCAAAATCACCCGAAGAAAGGAGAGGATCACTCCCCCAAAAAGAAGAAAACCCCAAATACCATGAATCCAAGCGAAAACTCCCCCTAAACCTACCTGAAGTTCTCCAAAACCCACAATTTACACTTTTACAACACGATGACCAACGAGAACCCAACAAAACCAAACAGAGACCACAAAAACCTTAAAAAATACCCCAAACAAGAATGGCATCACCCCCAAAACTGGAAGAAAACCCCCAAAACCATAGATCCACCCCAAAGACACCCTAAACCTACCTGATCTTCTCCAAAACCCACAATTTACCCTTTTCCAACACGATGACCAACGAGAACCCAACAGAACCCAACAGAGACCCCAAAAAACGTCAAAAACACCCCAAACAAGAACGGCATCACCACCAAAACTGGAAGAAAATCCCCCAAAACCATAGATCCACCCCAAAACCACCCTAAAACTACCTGATGTTCTCCAAAACCCACAATCCACTCCTATTTAACATAATGACAAACAAGAACCCAACAAAACCTAATGGAGACCCCAAAACACGTAAAAAACACCACAAAAAATATCGGCATCACCCCCAAAACGGGAAGAAAATACGCCAAAACCATAGATCCACCCCAAAACCACCCTAAACCTACCTGATGTTCTCCAAAACCCACAATTTACACTTTTCCACCACGATAACCAACGAGAACCCAACAAAACTCAACAGAGACCCCAAAAAACGTCAAAAACACCCCAAACAACAACGGCATCACCACCAAAACTGGAAGAAAATCCCCCAAAACCATAGATCCACCCCAAAGACACCCTAAACCTACCGGATGTTCTCCAAAAACCACAATTTACCCTTTTCCAACACGATGACCAACGAGAACCCAACAGAACCCAACTGAGACCCCAAAAAACGTCAAAAACACCCCAAACAAGAACGGCATCACCACCAAAACTGGAAGAAAATCCCCCAAAACCATAGATCCACCCCAAAACCACCCTAAACCTACCTGATGTTCTCCAAAACCCACAATCCACTCCTATTTAACATAATGACAAACAAGAACCCAACAAAACCTAATGGAGACCCCAAAACACGTAAAAAACACCACAAAAATTATCGGCATCACCCCCAAAACTGGAAGAAAATACGCCAAAACCATAGATCCACCCCAAAACCACCCTAAACCTACCTGATGTTCTCCAAAACCCACAATTTACCCTTTTCCACCATGATAACCAACGAGAACCCAACAGAACCCAACAGAGACCCCAAAAAACGTCAAAAACACCCCAAACAAGAACGGCATCACCACCAAAACTGGAAGAAAATACTCCAAAACCATAGATCCACCCCAAAGACACCCTAAACCTACCTGATGTTCTCCAAAACCACAATTTACCCTTTTCCAACACGATGACCAACGAGAACCCAACAGAACCCAACAGAGACCCCAAAAAACGTCAAAAACACCCCAAACAAGAACGGCATCACCACCAAAACTGGAAGAAAATCCCCCAAAACCATAGATCCACCCCGAAACCACCCTAAACCTACCTGATGTTCTCCAAAACCCACAATCCACACCTATTTAAAATAATGACAAACAAGAACCCAACAAAACCTAATGGAGACACCAAAACACGTCAAAAACACCCCAAACAAGAACGGCATCACCCCCAAAACTGGAAGAAATACCCCCAAAACCATAGATCCACCCCAAAGACACCCTAAACCTACCTGATGTTCTCCAAAAACCACAATTTACTCTTTTCCACCATGATAACCAACGAGAACCCAACAGAACCCAACGGAGACCCCAAAAAACGTCAAAAACACCCCAAACAAGAACGGCATCACCACCAAAACTGGAAGAAAATCCCCCAAAACCATAGATCCACCCCAAAACCACCCTAAACCTACCTGATCTTCTCCAAAACCCACAATTTACCCTTTTCAACCATGATAACCAACGAGAACCCAACAAAACCCAACGGAGACCCCGAAAAACGTCAAAAATACCCCAAACAAGAACGGCATCACCACCAAAACTGGAAGAAAATCCCCCAAAACCATAGATCCACCCCAAAACCACCCTAAACCTACCTGATGTTCTCCAAAACCCACAATCCACACCTATTTAACATAATGACAAACAAGAAACCAACAAAACCTAATGGAGACCCCAAAACACGTCAAAAACACCCCAAACAAGAACGGCATCACCACCAAAACTGGAAGAAAATCCCCCAAAACCATAGATCCACCCCAAAGACACCCTAAACCTACCTGATGTTCTCCAAAAACCACAATTTACCCTTTTCCACCATGATACCCAACGAGAACCCAACAGAACCCAACAGAGACCCCAAAAAACGTCAAAAACACCCCAAACAAGAATGGCATCACCCCCAAAACTGGAAGAAAATCCCCCAAAACCATAGATCCACCCCAAAGACACCCTAAACCTACCGGATGTTCTCCAAAACCCACAATTTACCCTTTTCCAACACGATGACCAACGAGAACCCAACAGAACCCAACAGAGACCCCAAAAAACGTCAAAAACACCCCAAACAAGAACGGCATCACCACCAAAACTGGAAGAAAATCCCCCAAAACCATAGATCCACCCCAAAGACACCCTAAACCTACCGGATGTTCTCCAAAACCCACAATTTACCCTTTTCCAACACGATGACCAACGAGAACCCAACAGAACCCAACAGAGACCCCAAAAAACGTCAAAAACACCCCAAACAAGAACGGCATCACCACCAAAACTGGAAGAAAATCCCCCAAAACCATAGATCCACCCCAAAACCACCCTAAAACTACCTGATGTTCTCCAAAACCCACAATCCACTCCTATTTAACATAATGACAAACAAGAACCCAACAAAACCTAATGGAGATCCCAAAACAAGTAAAAAAAAACACAAAAAATATCGGCATCACCCCCAAAACTGGAAGAAAATACGCCAAAACCATAGATCCACCCCAAAACCACCCTAAACCTACCTGATGTTCTCCAAAACCCACAATTTACCCTTTTCCACCATGATAACCAACGAGAACCCAACAGAACCCAACAGAGACCCCAAAAAACGTCAAAAACACCCCAAACAAGAACGGCATCACCCCCAAAACTGGAAGAAAATCCCCCAAAACCATAGATCCACCCCAAAACCACCCTAAACCTACCTGATGTTCTCCAAAACCCACAATCCACACCTATTTAACATAATGACAAACAAGAAACCAACAAAACCTAATGGAGACCCCAAAACACGTCAAAAACACCCCAAAAAATATCGGCATCACCCCAAAACTGGAAGAAAATACGCCAAAACCATAGATCCACCCCAAAACCACCCTAAACCTACCTGATGTTCTCCAAAACCCACAATCCACACCTATTTAACATAAAGACAAACAAGAACCCAACAAAACCTAATGGAGACACCAAAACACGTCAAAAACACCCCAAACAAGAACAGCATCACCCCCAAAACTGGAAGAAAATCCCCCAAAACCATAGATCCACCCCAAAGACACCCTAAACCTACCTGATGTTCTCCAAAAACCACAATTTACCCTTTTCCAACACGATGACCAACGAGAACCCAACAGAACCCAACAGAGACCCCAAAAAACGTCAAAAACACCCCAAACAAGAACGGCATCACCACCAAAACTGGAAGAAAATCCCCCAAAACCATAGATCCACCCCAAAACCACCCTAAACCTACCTGATCTTCTCCAAAAACCACAATTTACCCTTTTCCACCATGATAACCAACGAGAACCCAACAAAACCCAACGGAGACCCCAAAAAACGTCAAAAACACCCCAAACAAGAACGGCATCACCACCAAAACTGGAAGAAAATCCCCCAAAACCATAGATCCACCCCAAAACCACCCTAAACCTACCTGATCTTCTCCAAAACCCACAATTTACCCTTTTCAACCATGATAACCAACGAGAACCCAACAAAACCCAATGGAGACCCCAAAAAACGTCAAAAATACCCCAAACAAGAACGGCATCACCCCCAAAACTGGAAGAAAATCCCCCAAAACCATAGATCCACCCCAAAACCACCCTAAACCTACCTGATGTTCTCCAAAACCCACAATCCACACCTATTTAACATAATGACAAACAAGAACCCAACAAAACCTAATGGAGACCCCAAAACACTTCAAATACACCCCAAAAAAGAACAGGATCACGCCAAAAAATGGAAGAAAATCCCAAATACCATAGATCCACCCCAAAGACACCCTAAACCTACCTGATGTTCTCCTAATCCCAAAGCACACTCCAAACCACCATAAAACACATTAGGAATTCAACGAAACGCAACGGAAACCCCAAAACACATCAAAATCACCCGAAGAAAGGAGAGGATCACTCCCCCAAAAAGAAGAAAACCCCAAATACCATGAATCCACGCGAAAACTCCCCCTAAACCTACCTGAAGTTCTCCAAAACCCACAATTTACACTTTTACAACACGATGACCAACGAGAACCCAACAAAACCAAACAGACACCACAAAAACCTTAAAAAATACCACAAACAAGAATGGCATCACCCCCAAAACTGGAAGAAAACCCCCAAAACCATAGATCCACCCCAAAGACACCCTAAACCTACCTGATCTTCTCCAAAACCCACAATTTACCCTTTTCCAACACGATGACCAACGAGAACCCAACAGAACCCAACAGAGACCCCAAAAAACGTCAAAAACACCCCAAACAAGAACGGCATCACCCCCAAAACTGGAAGAAAATACTCCAAAACCATAGATCCACCCCAAAGACACCCTAAACCTACCTGATGTTCTCCAAAACCACAATTTACCCTTTTCCAACACGATGACCAACGAGAACCCAACAGAACCCAACAGAGACCCCAAAAAACGTCAAAAACACCCCAAACAAGAACGGCATCACCACCAAAACTGGAAGAAAATCCCCCAAAACCATAGATCCACCCCAAAACCACCCTAAACCTACCTGATGTTCTCCAAAACCCACAATCCACACCTATTTAACATAATGACAAACAAGAAACCAACAAAACCTAATGGAGACACCAAAACACGTCAAAAACACCCCAAACAAGAACGGCATCACCCCCAAAACTGGAAGAAATACCCCCAAAACCATAGATCCACCCCAAAGACACCCTAAACCTACCTGATGTTCTCCAAAAACCACAATTTACTCTTTTCCACCATGATAACCAACGAGAACCCAACAGAACCCAACGGAGACCCCAAAAAACGTCAAAAACACCCCAAACAAGAACGGCATCACCACCAAAACTGGAAGAAAATCCCCCAAAACCATAGATCTACCCCAAAACCACCCTAAACCTACCTGATCTTCTCCAAAACCCACAATTTACCCTTTTCAACCATGATAACCAACGAGAACCCAACAAAACCCAACGGAGACCCCGAAAAACGTCAAAAACACCCCAAACAAGAACGGCATCACCCCCAAAACTGGAAGAAAATCCCCCAAAACCATAGATCCACCCCAAAACCACCCTAAACCTACCTGATGTTCTCCAAAACCCACAATCCACACCTATTTAACATAATGACAAACAAGAACCCAACAAAACCTAATGGAGACCCCAAAACACGTCAAAAACACCCCAAACAAGAACGGCATCACCACCAAAACTGGAAGAAAATCCCCCAAAACCATAGATCCACCCCAAAGACACCCTAAACCAACCTGATGTTCTCCAAAAACCACAATTTACCCTTTTCCACCATGATACCCAACGAGAACCCAACAAAACCCAACAGAGACCCCAAAAAACGTCAAAAACACCCCAAACAAGAATGGCATCACCCCCAAAACTGGAAGAAAATCCCCCAAAACCATAGATCCACCCCAAAGACACCCTAAACCTACCGGATGTTCTCCAAAACCCACAATTTACCCTTTTCCAACACGATGACCAACGAGAACCCAACAGAACCCAACAGAGACCCCAAAAAACGTCAAAAACACCCCAAACAAGAACGGCATCACCACCAAAACTGGAAGAAAATCCCCCAAAACCATAGATCCACCCCAAAGACACCCTAAACCTACCGGATGTTCTCCAAAACCCACAATTTACCCTTTTCCAACACGATGACCAACGAGAACCCAACAGAACCCAACAGAGACCCCAAAAAACGTCAAAAACACCCCAAACAAGAACGGCATCACCACCAAAACTGGAAGAAAATCCCCCAAAACCATAGATCCACCCCAAAACCACCCTAAAACTACCTGATGTTCTCCAAAACCCACAATCCACTCCTATTTAACATAATGACAAACAAGAACCCAACAAAACCTAATGGAGACACCAAAACACGTAAAAAACACCCCAAAAAATATCGGCATCACCCCCAAAACTGGAAGAAAATCCCCCAAAACCATAGATCCACCCCAAAACCACCCTAAACCTACCTGATGTTCTCCAAAAAACACAATTTACTCTTTTCCACCATGATAACCAACGAGAACCCAACAGAACCCATCGGAGACCCCAAAAAACGTCAAAAACACCGCAAACAAGAACGGCATCACCACCAAAACTGGAAGAAAATCCCCCAAAACCATAGATCTACCCCAAAACCACCCTAAACCTACCTGATCTTCTCCAAAACCCACAATTTACCCTTTTCAACCATGATAACCAACGAGAACCCAACAAAACCCAACGGAGACCCCGAAAAACGTCAAAAACACCCCAAACAAGAACGGCATCACCCCCAAAACTGGAAGAAAATCCCCCAAAACCATAGATCCACCCCAAAACCACCCTAAACCTACCTGATGTTCTCCAAAACCCACAATCCACACCTATTTAACATAATGACAAACAAGAACCCAACAAAACCTAATGGAGACCCCAAAACACGTCAAAAACACCCCAAACAAGAACGGCATCACCACCAAAACTGGAAGAAAATCCCCCAAAACCATAGATCCACCCCAAAGACACCCTAAACCAACCTGATGTTCTCCAAAAACCACAATTTACCCTTTTCCACCATGATACCCAACGAGAACCCAACAAAACCCAACAGAGACCCCAAAAAACGTCAAAAACACCCCAAACAAGAATGGCATCACCACCAAAACTGGAAGAAAATCCCCCAAAACCATAGATCCACCCCAAAGACACCCTAAACCTACCGGATGTTCTCCAAAACCCACAATTTACCCTTTTCCAACACGATGACCAACGAGAACCCAACAGAACCCAACAGAGACCCCAAAAAACGTCAAAAACACCCCAAACAAGAACGGCATCACCACCAAAACTGGAAGAAAATCCCCCAAAACCATAGATCCACCCCAAAGACACCCTAAACCTACCGGATGTTCTCCAAAACCCACAATTTACCCTTTTCCAACACGATGACCAACGAGAACCCAACAGAACCCAACAGAGACCCCAAAAAACGTCAAAAACACCCCAAACAAGAACGGCATCACCACCAAAACTGGAAGAAAATCCCCCAAAACCATAGATCCACCCCAAAACCACCCTAAAACTACCTGATGTTCTCCAAAACCCACAATCCAGTCCTATTTAACATAATGACAAACAAGAACCCAACAAAACCTAATGGAGACACCAAAACACGTAAAAAACACCCCAAAAAATATCGGCATCACCCCCAAAACTGGAAGAAAATCCCCCAAAACCATAGATCCACCCCAAAACCACCCTAAACCTACCTGATGTTCTCCAAAACCCACAATTTACCCTTTTCCACCATGATAACCAACGAGAACCCAACAGAACCCAACAGAGACCCCAAAAAACGTCAAAAACACCCCAAACAAGAACGGCATCACCACCAAAACTGGAAGAAAATACTCCAAAACCATAGATCCACCCCAAAGACACCCTAAACCTACCTGATGTTCTCCAAAACCACAATTTACCCTTTTCCAACACGATGACCAACGAGAACCCAACAGAACCCAACAGAGACCCCAAAAAACGTCAAAAACACCCCAAACAAGAACGGCATCACCCCCAAAACTGGAAGAAAATCCCCCAAAACCATAGATCCACCCCAAAACCACCCTAAACCTACCTGATGTTCTCCAAAACCCACAATCCACACCTATTTAACATAATGACAAACAAGAACCCAACAAAACCTAATGGAGACACCAAAACACGTCAAAAACACCCCAAACAAGAACGGCATCACCCCCAAAACTGGAAGAAATACCCCCAAAACCATAGATCCACCCCAAAGACACCCTAAACCTACCTGATGTTCTCCAAAAAACACAATTTACTCTTTTCCACCATGATAACCAACGAGAACCCAACAGAACCCAACGGAGACCCCAAAAAACGTCAAAAACACCCCAAACAAGAACGGCATCACCACCAAAACTGGAAGAAAATCCCCCAAAACCATAGATCTACCCCAAAACCACCCTAAACCTACCTGATCTTCTCCAAAACCCACAATTTACCCTTTTCAACCATGATAACCAACGAGAACCCAACAAAACCCAACGGAGACCCCGAAAAACGTCAAAAACACCCCAAACAAGAACGGCATCACCCCCAAAACTGGAAGAAAATCCCCCAAAACCATAGATCCACCCCAAAACCACCCTAAACCTACCTGATGTTCTCCAAAACCCACAATCCACACCTATTTAACATAATGACAAACAAGAACCCAACAAAACCTAATGGAGACCCCAAAACACGTCAAAAACACCCCAAACAAGAACGGCATCACCACCAAAACTGGAAGAAAATCCCCCAAAACCATAGATCCACCCCAAAGACACCCTAAACCAACCTGATGTTCTCCAAAAACCACAATTTACCCTTTTCCACCATGATACCCAACGAGAACCCAACAAAACCCAACAGAGACCCCAAAAAACGTCAAAAACACCCCAAACAAGAATGGCATCACCACCAAAACTGGAAGAAAATCCCCCAAAACCATAGATCCACCCCAAAGACACCCTAAACCTACCGGATGTTCTCCAAAACCCACAATTTACCCTTTTCCAACACGATGACCAACGAGAACCCAACAGAACCCAACAGAGACCCCAAAAAACGTCAAAAACACCTCAAACAAGAACGGCATCACCACCAAAACTGGAAGAAAATCCCCCAAAACCATAGATCCACCCCAAAGACACCCTAAACCTACCGGATGTTCTCCAAAACCCACAATTTACCCTTTTCCAACACGATGACCAACGAGAACCCAACAGAACCCAACAGAGACCCCAAAAAACGTCAAAAACACCCCAAACAAGAACGGCATCACCACCAAAACTGGAAGAAAATCCCCCAAAACCATAGATCCACCCCAAAACCACCCTAAAACTACCTGATGTTCTCCAAAACCCACAATCCACTCCTATTTAACATAATGACAAACAAGAACCCAACAAAACCTAATGGAGACAACAAAACACGTAAAAAACACCCCAAAAAATATCGGCATCACCCCCAAAACTGGAAGAAAATCCCCCAAAACCATAGATCCACCCCAAAACCACCCTAAACCTACCTGATGTTCTCCAAAACCCACAATTTACCCTTTTCCACCATGATAACCAACGAGAACCCAACAGAACCCAACAGAGACCCCAAAAAACGTCAAAAACACCCCAAACAAGAACGGCATCACCACCAAAACTGGAAGAAAATCCCCCAAAACCATAGATCCACCCCAAAGACACCCTAAACCTACCTGATGTTCTCCAAAACCACAATTTACCCTTTTCCAACACGATGACCAACGAGAACCCAACAGAACCCAACAGAGACCCCAAAAAACGTCAAAAACACCCCAAACAAGAACGGCATCACCACCAAAACTGGAAGAAAATCCCCCAAAACCATAGATCCACCCCAAAACCACCCTAAACCTACCTGATGTTCTCCAAAACCCACAATCCACACCTATTTAACATAATGACAAACAAGAACCCAACAAAACCTAATGGAGACACCAAAACACGTCAAAAACACCCCAAACAAGAACGGCATCACCCCCAAAACTGGAAGAAATACCCCCAAAACCATAGATCCACCCCAAAGACACCCTAAACCTACCTGATGTTCTCCAAAAACCACAATTTACCCTTTTCCAACACGATGACCAACGAGAACCCAACAGAACCCAACAGAGACCCCAAAAAACGTCAAAAACACCCCAAACAAGAACGGCATCACCACCAAAACTGGAAGAAAATCCCCCAAAACCATAGATCCACCCCAAAACCACCCTAAACCTACCTGATGTTCTCCAAAACCCACAATCCACTCCTATTTAACATAATGACAAACAAGAACCCAACAAAACCTAATGGAGATCCCAAAACAAGTAAAAAAAAACACAAAAAATATCGGCATCACCCCCAAAACTGGAAGAAAATACGCCAAAACCATAGATCCACCCCAAAACCACCCTAAACCTACCTGATGTTCTCCAAAACCCACAATTTACTCTTTTCCACCATGATGACCAACGAGAACCCAACAGAACCCAACAGAGACCCCAAAAAACGTCAAAAACACCCCAAACAAGAACGGCATCACCACCAAAACTGGAAGAAAATCCCCCAAAACCATAGATCCACCCCAAAGACACCCTAAACCTACCGGATGTTCTCCAAAACCCACAATTTACCCTTTTCCAACACGATGACCAACGAGAACCCAACAGAACCCAACAGAGACCCCAAAAAACGTCAAAAACACCCCAAACAAGAACGGCATCACCACCAAAACTGGAAGAAAATCCCCCAAAACCATAGATCCACCCCAAAACCACCCTAAAACTACCTGATGTTCTCCAAAACCCACAATCCAGTCCTATTTAACATAATGACAAACAAGAACCCAACAAAACCTAATGGAGACACCAAAACACGTAAAAAACACCCCAAAAAATATCGGCATCACCCCCAAAACTGGAAGAAAATCCCCCAAAACCATAGATCCACCCCAAAACCACCCTAAACCTACCTGATGTTCTCCAAAACCCACAATTTACCCTTTTCCACCATGATAACCAACGAGAACCCAACAGAACCCAACAGAGACCCCAAAAAACGTCAAAAACACCCCAAACAAGAACGGCATCACCACCAAAACTGGAAGAAAATACTCCAAAACCATAGATCCACCCCAAAGACACCCTAAACCTACCTGATGTTCTCCAAAACCACAATTTACCCTTTTCCAACACGATGACCAACGAGAACCCAACAGAACCCAACAGAGACCCCAAAAAACGTCAAAAACACCCCAAACAAGAACGGCATCACCACCAAAACTGGAAGAAAATCCCCCAAAACCATAGATCCACCCCAAAACCACCCTAAACCTACCTGATGTTCTCCAAAACCCACAATCCACACCTATTTAACATAATGACAAACAAGAACCCAACAAAACCTAATGGAGACACCAAAACACGTCAAAAACACCCCAAACAAGAACGGCATCACCCCCAAAACTGGAAGAAATACCCCCAAAACCATAGATCCACCCCAAAGACACCCTAAACCTACCTGATGTTCTCCAAAAAACACAATTTACTCTTTTCCACCATGATAACCAACGAGAACCCAACAGAACCCAACGGAGACCCCAAAAAACGTCAAAAACACCCCAAACAAGAACGGCATCACCACCAAAACTGGAAGAAAATCCCCCAAAACCATAGATCTACCCCAAAACCACCCTAAACCTACCTGATCTTCTCCAAAACCCACAATTTACCCTTTTCAACCATGATAACCAACGAGAACCCAACAAAACCCAACGGAGACCCCGAAAAACGTCAAAAACACCCCAAACAAGAACGGCATCACCCCCAAAACTGGAAGAAAATCCCCCAAAACCATAGATCCACCCCAAAACCACCCTAAACCTACCTGATGTTCTCCAAAACCCACAATCCACACCTATTTAACATAATGACAAACAAGAACCCAACAAAACCTAATGGAGACCCCAAAACACGTCAAAAACACCCCAAACAAGAACGGCATCACCACCAAAACTGGAAGAAAATCCCCCAAAACCATAGATCCACCCCAAAGACACCCTAAACCAACCTGATGTTCTCCAAAAACCACAATTTACCCTTTTCCACCATGATACCCAACGAGAACCCAACAAAACCCAACAGAGACCCCAAAAAACGTCAAAAACACCCCAAACAAGAATGGCATCACCCCCAAAACTGGAAGAAAATCCCCCAAAACCATAGATCCACCCCAAAGACACCCTAAACCTACCGGATGTTCTCCAAAACCCACAATTTACCCTTTTCCAACACGATGACCAACGAGAACCCAACAGAACCCAACAGAGACCCCAAAAAACGTCAAAAACACCCCAAACAAGAACGGCATCACCACCAAAACTGGAAGAAAATCCCCCAAAACCATAGATCCACCCCAAAGACACCCTAAACCTACCGGATGTTCTCCAAAACCCACAATTTACCCTTTTCCAACACGATGACCAACGAGAACCCAACAGAACCCAACAGAGACCCCAAAAAACGTCAAAAACACCCCAAACAAGAACGGCATCACCACCAAAACTGGAAGAAAATCCCCCAAAACCATAGATCCACCCCAAAACCACCCTAAAACTACCTGATGTTCTCCAAAACCCACAATCCAGTCCTATTTAACATAATGACAAACAAGAACCCAACAAAACCTAATGGAGACACCAAAACACGTAAAAAACACCCCAAAAAATATCGGCATCACCCCCAAAACTGGAAGAAAATCCCCCAAAACCATAGATCCACCCCAAAACCACCCTAAACCTACCTGATGTTCTCCAAAACCCACAATTTACCCTTTTCCACCATGATAACCAACGAGAACCCAACAGAACCCAACAGAGACCCCAAAAAACGTCAAAAACACCCCAAACAAGAACGGCATCACCACCAAAACTGGAAGAAAATCCCCCAAAACCATAGATCCACCCCAAAGACACCCTAAACCTACCTGATGTTCTCCAAAACCACAATTTACCCTTTTCCAACACGATGACCAACGAGAACCCAACAGAACCCAACAGAGACCCCAAAAAACGTCAAAAACACCCCAAACAAGAACGGCATCACCACCAAAACTGGAAGAAAATCCCCCAAAACCATAGATCCACCCCAAAACCACCCTAAACCTACCTGATGTTCTCCAAAACCCACAATCCACACCTATTTAACATAATGACAAACAAGAACCCAACAAAACCTAATGGAGACACCAAAACACGTCAAAAACACCCCAAACAAGAACGGCATCACCCCCAAAACTGGAAGAAATACCCCCAAAACCATAGATCCACCCCAAAGACACCCTAAACCTACCTGATGTTCTCCAAAAACCACAATTTACCCTTTTCCAACACGATGACCAACGAGAACCCAACAGAACCCAACAGAGACCCCAAAAAACGTCAAAAACACCCCAAACAAGAACGGCATCACCACCAAAACTGGAAGAAAATCCCCCAAAACCATAGATCCACCCCAAAACCACCCTAAACCTACCTGATGTTCTCCAAAACCCACAATCCACTCCTATTTAACATAATGACAAACAAGAACCCAACAAAACCTAATGGAGATCCCAAAACAAGTAAAAAAAAACACAAAAAATATCGGCATCACCCCCAAAACTGGAAGAAAATACGCCAAAACCATAGATCCACCCCAAAACCACCCTAAACCTACCTGATGTTCTCCAAAACCCACAATTTACTCTTTTCCACCATGATGACCAACGAGAACCCAACAGAACCCAACAGAGACACCAAAAAACGTCAAAAACACCCCAAACAAGAACGGCATCACCACCAAAACTGGAAGAAAATCCCCCAAAACCATAGATCCACCCCAAAACCACCCTAAACCTACCTGATGTTCTCCAAAAACCACAATCCACTCCTATTTAACATAATGACAAACAAGAAACCAACAAAACCTAATGGAGACCCCAAAACACGTCAAAAACACCCCAAAAAATATCGGCATCACCCCCAAAACTGGAAGAAAATACGCCAAAACCATAGATCCACCCCAAAACCACCCTAAACCTACCTGATGTTCTCCAAAACCCACAATTTACCCTTTTCCACCATGATAACCAA
Source organism: Aythya ferina (assembly GCF_964211825.1). Taxonomy (NCBI): domain Eukaryota; kingdom Metazoa; phylum Chordata; class Aves; order Anseriformes; family Anatidae; genus Aythya; species Aythya ferina. The sequence goes on along the minus strand of NW_028181176.1, from coordinate 42,026 downwards.
CGAGAACCCAACAGAACCCAACAGAGACCCCAAAAAACGTCAAAAACACCCCAAACAAGAACGGCATCACCACCAAAACTGGAAGAAAATCCCCCAAAACCATAGATCCACCCCAAAGACACCCTAAACCTACCTGATGTTCTCCAAAACCACAATTTACCCTTTTCCAACACGATGACCAACGAGAACCCAACAGAACCCAACAGAGACCCCAAAAAACGTCAAAAACACCCCAAACAAGAACGGCATCACCCCCAAAACTGGAAGAAAATCCCCCAAAACCATAGATCCACCCCAAAACCACCCTAAACCTACCTGATGTTCTCCAAAACCCACAATCCACACCTATTTAACATAATGACAAACAAGAACCCAACAAAACCTAATGGAGACACCAAAACACGTCAAAAACACCCCAAACAAGAACAGCATCACCCCCAAAACTGGAAGAAAATCCCCCAAAACCATAGATCCACCCCAAAGACACCCTAAACCTACCTGATGTTCTCCAAAACCACAATTTACCCTTTTCCAACACGATGACCAACGAGAACCCAACAGAACCCAACAGAGACCCCAAAAAACGTCAAAAACACCCCAAACAAGAACGGCATCACCACCAAAACTGGAAGAAAATCCCCCAAAACCATAGATCCACCCCAAAACCACCCTAAACCTACCTGATGTTCTCCAAAACCCACAATCCACTCCTATTTAACATAATGACAAACAAGAACCCAACAAAACCTAATGGAGACGCCAAAACACGTCAAAAACACCACAAAAAATATCGGCATCACCCCCAAAACTGGAAGAAAATACGCCAAAACCATAGATCCACCCCAAAACCACCCTAAACCTACCTGATGTTCTCCAAAAACCACAATTTACCCTTTTCCACCATGATGACCAACGAGAACCAAACAAAACCCAACGGAGACCCCAAAACACTTCAAATACACCCCAAAAAAGAACAGGATCACGCCAAAAAATGGAAGAAAATCCCAAATACCATAGATCCACCCCAAAGACACCCTAAACCTACCTGATGTTCTCCTAATCCCAAAGCACACTCCAAACCACCATAAAACACATTAGGAATTCAACGAAACGCAACGGAAACCCCAAAACACATCAAAATCACCCGAAGAAAGGAGAGGATCACTCCCCCAAAAAGAAGAAAACCCCAAATACCATGAATCCACGCGAAAACTCCCCCTAAACCTACCTGAAGTTCTCCAAAACCCACAATTTACACTTTTACAACACGATGACCAACGAGAACCCAACAAAACCAAACAGACACCACAAAAACCTTAAAAAATACCACAAACAAGAATGGCATCACCCCCAAAACTGGAAGAAAACCCCCAAAACCATAGATCCACCCTAAAGACACCCTAAACCTACCTGATCTTCTCCAAAACCCACAATTTACCCTTTTCCAACACGATGACCAACGAGAACCCAACAGAACCCAACAGAGACCCCAAAAAACGTCAAAAACACCCCAAACAAGAACGGCATCACCACCAAAACTGGAAGAAAATACGCCAAAACCATAGATCCACCCCAAAACCACCCTAAAACTACCTGATCTTCTCCAAAACCCACAATCCACTCCTAATTAACATAATGACAAACAAGAACCCAACAAAACCTAATGGAGACCCCAAAACACGTAAAAAACACCACAAAAAATATCGGCATCACCCCCAAAACTGGAAGAAAATACGCCAAAACCATAGATCCACCCCAAAACCACCCTAAACCTACCTGATGTTCTCCAAAACCCACAATTTACCCTTTTCTACCATGATAACCAACGAGAACCCAACAAAACCCAACAGAGACACCAAAAAACGTCAAAAACACCCCAAACAAGAACGGCATCACCACCAAAACTGGAAGAAAATCCCCCAAAACCATAGATCCACCCCAAAGACACCCTAAACCTACATGATGTTCTCCAAAAACCACAATTTACCCTTTTCCAACACGATGACCAACGAGAACCCAACAGAACCCAACAGAGACCCCAAAAAACGTCAAAAACACCCCAAACAAGAACGGCATCACCACCAAAACTGGAAGAAAATCCCCCAAAACCATAGATCCACCCCAAAGACACCCTAAAACCTACCTGATGTTCTCCAAAAACCACAATTTACCCCTTTTCCAACACGATGACCAACGAGAACCCAACAGAACCCAACAGAGACCCCAAAAAAACGTCAAAAACACCCCAAACAAGAACGGCATCACCACCAAAACTGGAAGAAAATCCCCCAAAACCATAGATCCACCCCAAAACCACCCTAAACCTACCTGATGTTCTCCAAAACCCACAATCCACTCCTATTTAACATAATGACAAACAAGAACCCAACAAAAACCTAATGGAGACCCCAAAACACGTAAAAAAACACCACAAAAATTATCGGCATCACCCCCAAAACTGGAAGAAAATACGCCAAAACCATAGATCCACCCCAAAAACCACCCCTAAACCTACCTGATGTTCTCCAAAACCCACAATTTACCCTTTTCCACCATGATAACCAACGAGAACCCAACAGAACCCAACAGAGACCCCAAAAAAACGTCAAAAACACCCCAAACAAGAACGGCATCACCACCAAAACTGGAAGAAAATCCCCCAAAACCATAGATCCACCCCCAAAACCACCCTAAAACTACCTGATGTTCTCCAAAACCCACAATCCACACCTATTTAACATAATGACAAACAAGAACCCAACAAAACCTAATGGAGACACCAAAACACGTCAAAAACACCCCAAACAAGAACGGCATCACCCCCCAAAACTGGAAGAAATACCCCCAAAACCATAGATCCACCCAAAGACACCCTAAACCTACCTGATGTCTCCAAAAAACACAATTTACTCTTTTCCACCATGATAACCAACGAGAACCCAACAGAAACCCAACGGAGACCCCAAAAAACGTCAAAAACACCCCAAACAAGAACGGCATCACCACCAAAACTGGAAGAAAATCCCCCAAAACCATAGATCCACCCCAAAACCACCCTAAACCTACCTGATCTTCTCCAAAACCCACAATTTACCCTTTTCAACCATGATAACCAACGAGAACCCAACAAAACCCAACGGAGACCCCGAAAAACGTCAAAAATACCCCAAACAAGAACGGCATCACCCCCAAAACTGGAAGAAAATCCCCGAAAACCATAGATCCACCCCAAAACCACCCTAAAACTACCTGATGTTCTCCAAAACCCACAATCCACACCTATTTAACATAATGACAAACAAGAACCCAACAAAACCTAATGGAGACCCCAAAACACGTCAAAAACACCCCAAACAAGAACGGCATTCACCACCAAAACTGGAAGAAAATCCCCCAAAACCATAGATCCACCCCAAAGACACCCTAAACCAACCTGATGTTCTCCAAAAACCACAATTTACCCTTTTCCACCATGATACCCAACGAGAACCCAACAAAACCCAACAGAGACCCCAAAAAACGTCAAAAACACCCCAAACAAGAATGGCATCACCCCCAAAACTGGAAGAAAATCCCCCAAAACCATAGATCCACCCCAAAGACACCCTAAACCTACCGGATGTTCTCCAAAACCCACAATTTACCCTTTTCCAACACGATGACCAACGAGAACCCAACAGAACCCCAACAGAGACCCCAAAAAACGTCAAAAACACCCCAAACAAGAACGGCATCACCACCAAAACTGGAAGAAAATCCCCCAAAACCATAGATCCACCCCAAAGACACCTAAACCTACCGGATGTTCTCCAAAACCCACAATTTACCCTTTTCCAACACGATGACCAACGAGAACCCAACAGAACCCAACAGAGACCCCAAAAAACGTCAAAAACACCCCAAACAAGAACGGCATCACCACCAAAACTGGAAGAAAATCCCCCAAAACCATAGATCCACCCCAAAACCACCCTAAAACTACCTGATGTTCTCCAAAACCCACAATCCACTCCTATTTAACATAATGACAAACAAGAACCCAAAAAAACCTAATGGAGACACCAAAACACGTAAAAAACACCCCAAAAAATATCGGCATCACCCCCAAAACTGGAAGAAAATACGCCCAAAACCATAGATCCACCCCAAAACCACCCTAAACCTACCTGATCTTCTCCAAAAACCACAATTTACCCTTTTCCACCATGATAACCAACGAGAACCCAACAGAACCCAACAGAGACCCCAAAAAACGTCAAAAACACCCCAAACGAAGAACGGCATCACCACCAAAACTGGAAGAAAATCCCCCAAAACCATAGATCCACCCCAAAGACACCCTAAACCTACCTGATGTTCTCCAAAACCACAATTTACCCTTTTCCAACACGATGACCAACGAGAACCCAACAGAACCCAACAGAGACCCCAAAAAACGTCAAAAACACCCCAAACAAGAACGGCATCACCACCAAAACTGGAAGAAAATCCCCCAAAACCATAGATCCACCCCAAAACCACCCTAAAACTACCTGATGTTCTCCAAAACCCACAATCCACACCTATTTAACATAATGACAAACAAGAACCCAACAAAACCTAATGGAGACACCAAAACACGTCAAAAAACACCCCAAACAAGAACGGCATCAACCCCCAAAACTGGAAGAAATACCCCCAAAAACCATAGATCCACCCCAAAGACACCCTAAACCTACCTGATGTTCTCCAAAAACCACAATTTACCCTTTTCCAACACGATGACCAACGAGAACCCAACAGAACCCAACAGAGACCCCAAAAAACGTCAAAAACACCCCAAACAAGAACGGCATCAACCACCAAAACTGGAAGAAAATCCCCCAAAACCATAGATCCACCCCAAAGACACCCTAAACCTACCTGATGTTCTCCAAAACCCACTATCCACTCCTATTTAACATAATGACAAACAAGAACCCAACAAAACCTAATGGAGATCCCAAAACAAGTAAAAAAAAACACAAAAAATATCGGCATCACCCCCAAAACTGGAAGAAAGTACGCCAAAACCATAGATCCACCCCAAAACCACCCTAAACCTACCTGATGTTCTCCAAAACCCACAATTTACCCTTTTCCAACACGATGACCAACGAGAACCCAACAGAACCCAACAGAGACCCCAAAAACGTCAAAAACACCCCAAACAAGAACGGCATCACCACCAAAACTGGAAGAAAATCCCCCAAAAACCATAGATCCACCCCAAAACCACCCTAAAACTACCTGATGTTCTCCAAAACCCACAATCCACTCCTATTTAACATAATGACAAACAAGAACCCAAAAAAAACCTAATGGAGACACCAAAACACGTAAAAACCTAATGGAGACACCAAAACACGTAAAAAACACCCCAAAAAATATCGGCATCACCCCCAAAACTGGAAGAAAATCCCCCAAAACCATAGATCCACCCCAAAACCACCCTAAACCTACCTGATCTTCTCCAAAAACCACAATTTACCCTTTTCCACCATGATAACCAACGAGAACCCAACAGAACCCAACAGAGACCCCAAAAAACGTCAAAAACACCCCAAACAAGAACGGCATCACCACCAAAACTGGAAGAAAATCCCCCAAAACCATAGATCCACCCCAAAGACACCCTAAACCTACCTGATGTTCTCCAAAACCACAATTTACCCTTTTCCAACACGATGACCAACGAGAACCCAACAGAACCCAACAGAGACCCCAAAAAACGTCAAAAACACCCCAAACAAGAACGGCATCACCACCAAAACTGGAAGAAAATCCCCCAAAACCATAGATCCACCCCAAAACCACCCTAAAACTACCTGATGTTCTCCAAAACCCACAATCCACACCTATTTAACATAATGACAAACAAGAACCCAACAAAACCTAATGGAGACACCAAAACACGTCAAAAACACCCCAAACAAGAACGGCATCACCCCCAAAACTGGAAGAAATACCCCCAAAACCATAGATCCACCCCAAAGACACCCTAAACCTACCTGATGTTCTCCAAAAACCACAATTTACCCTTTTCCAACACGATGACCAACGAGAACCCAACAGAACCCAACAGAGACCCCAAAAAACGTCAAAAACACCCCAAACAAGAACGGCATCACCACCAAAACTGGAAGAAAATCCCCCAAAACCATAGATCCACCCCAAAACCACCCTAAACCTACCTGATGTTCTCCAAAACCCACAATCCACTCCTATTTAACATAATGACAAACAAGAACCCAACAAAACCTAATGGAGATCCCAAAACAAGTAAAAAAAAACACAAAAAATATCGGCATCACCCCCAAAACTGGAAGAAAGTACGCCAAAACCATAGATCCACCCCAAAACCACCCTAAACCTACCTGATGTTCTCCAAAACCCACAATTTACCCTTTTCCACCATGATAACCAACGAGAACCCAACAGAACCCAACAGAGACACCAAAAAACGTCAAAAACACCCCAAACAAGAACGGCATCACCACCAAAACTGGAAGAAAATCCCCCAAAACCATAGATCCACCCCAAAACCACCCTAAACCTACCTGATGTTCTCCAAAACCCACAATCCACTCCTATTTAACATAATGACAAACAAGAACCCAACAAAACCTAATGGAGACACCAAAACACGTCAAAAACACCCCAAAAAATATCGGCATCACCCCCAAAACTGGAAGAAAATACGCCAAAACCATAGATCCACCCCAAAACCACCCTAAACCTACCTGATGTTCTCCAAAACCCACAATTTACCCTTTTCCACCATGATAACCAACGAGAACCCAACAGAACCCAACAGAGACCCCAAAAAACGTCAAAAACACCCCAAACAAGAACGGCATCACCACCAAAACTGGAAGAAAATCCCCCAAAACCATAGATCCACCCCAAAGACACCCTAAACCTACCTGATGTTCTCCAAAACCACAATTTACCCTTTTCCAACACGATGACCAACGAGAACCCAACAGAACCCAACAGAGACCCCAAAAAACGTCAAAAAACACCCCAAACAAGAACGGCATCACCACCAAAACTGGAAGAAAATCCCCCAAAACCATAGATCCACCCCAAAACCACCCTAAACCTACCTGATGTTCTCCAAAACCCACAATCCACACCTATTTAACATAATGACAAACAAGAACCCAACAAAACCTAATGGAGACACCAAAAAACGTCAAAAACACCCCAAACAAGAACAGCATCACCCTCAAAACTGGAAGAAAATCCCCCAAAACCATAGATCCACCCCAAAGACACCCTAAACCTACCTGATGTTCTCCAAAAACCACAATTTACCCTTTTCCAACACGATGACCAACGAGAACCCAACAGAACCCAACAGAGACCCCAAAAAACGTCAAAAACACCCCAAACAAGAACGGCATCACCACCAAAACTGGAAGAAAATCCCCCAAAACCATAGATCCACCCCAAAACCACCCTAAAACTACCTGATGTTCTCCAAAACCCACAATCCACTCCTATTTAACATAATGACAAACAAGAACCCAACAAAACCTAATGGAGACCCCAAAACACGTCAAAAACACCACAAAAAATATCGGCATCACCCCCAAAACTGGAAGAAAATACGCCAAAAACCATAGATCCACCCCAAAACCACCCTAAACCTACCTGATGTTCTCCAAAACCCACAATTTACCCTTTTCCAACATGATAACCAACGAGAACCCAACAGAACCCAACAGAAACCCCAAAAAACGTCAAAAACACCCCAAACAAGAACGGCATCACCACCAAAACTGGAAGAAAATACGCCAAAAGCATAGATCCACCCCAAAGACACCCTAAAACTACCTGATGTTTTCCAAAAACACAATTTACCCTTTTCCAACACGATGACCAACGAGAACCCAACAGAACCCAACAGAGACCCCAAAAAACGTCAAAAACACCCCAAACAAGAACGGCATCACCACCAAAACTGGAAGAAAATCCCCCAAAACCATAGATCCACCCCAAAACCACGCTAAAACTACCTGATGTTCTCCAAAACCCACAATCCACTCCTATTTAACATAATGACAAACAAGAACCCAACAAAACCTAATGGAGACACCAAAACACGTCAAAAACACCCCAAACAAGAACGGCATCACCACCAAAACTGGAAGAAAATCCCCCAAAACCATAGATCCACCCCAAAACCACCCTAAACCTACCTGATGTTCTCCAAAACCCACAATTTACCCTTTTCCACCATGATAACCAACGAGAACCAAACAAAACCCAACGGAGACCCCAAAACACTTCAAATAAACCCCAAAAATGAACAGGATCACGCCAAAAAATGGAAGAAAATCCCAAATACCATAGATCCACCCCAAAGACACCCTAAACCTACCTGATGTTCTCCTAATCCCAAAGCACACTCCAAACCACCATAAAACACATTAGGAATTCAACGAAACGCAACGGAAACCCCAAAACACATCAAAATCACCCGAAGAAAGGAGAGGAACACTCCCCCAAAAAGAAGAAAACCCCAAATACCATGAATCCACGCGAAAACTACCCCTAAACCTACCTGAAGTTCTCCAAAACCCACAATTTACACTTTTACAACACGATGACCAATGAGAACCCAACAAAAACAAACAGAGACCACAAAAACATTAAAAAATACCACAAACAAGAATGGCATCACCCCCAAAACTGGAAGAAAATCCCCCAAAACCATAGATCCACCCCAAAGACACCCTAAACCTACCGGATGTTCTCCAAAACCCACAATTTACCCTTTTCCAACACGATGACCAACGAGAACCCAACAGAACCCAACAGAGACCCCAAAAAAACGTCAAAAACACCCCAAACAAGAACGGCATCACCACCAAAACTGGAAGAAAATCCCCCAAAACCATAGATCCACCCCAAAGACACCCTAAACCTACCGGATGTTCTCCAAAACCCACAATTTACCCTTTTCCAACACGATGACCAACGAGAACCCAACAGAACCCAACAGAGACCCCAAAAAACGTCAAAAACACCCCAAACAAGAACGGCATCACCACCAAAACTGGAAGAAAATCCCCCAAAACCATAGATCCACCCCAAAACCACCCTAAAACTACCTGATGTTCTCCAAAACCCACAATCCAGTCCTATTTAACATAATGACAAACAAGAACCCAACAAAACCTAATGGAGACACCAAAACACGTAAAAAACACCCCAAAAAATATCGGCATCACCCCCAAAACTGGAAGAAAATCCCCCAAAACCATAGATCCACCCCAAAACCACCCTAAACCTACCTGATGTTCTCCAAAATCCACAATTTACCCTTTTCCACCATGATAACCAACGAGAACCCAACAGAACCCAACAGAGACCCCAAAAAACGTCAAAAACACCCCAAACAAGAACGGCATCACCACCAAAACTGGAAGAAAATCCCCCAAAACCATAGATCCACCCCAAAGACACCCTAAACCTACCTGATGTTCTCCAAAACCACAATTTACCCTTTTCCAACACGATGACCAACGAGAACCCAACAGAACCCAACAGAGACCCCAAAAAACGTCAAAAACACCCCAAACAAGAACGGCATCACCACCAAAACTGGAAGAAAATCCCCCAAAACCATAGATCCACCCCAAAACCACCCTAAAACTACCTGATGTTCTCCAAAACCCACAATCCACTCCTATTTAACATAATGACAAACAAGAACCCAACAAAACCTAATGGAGATCCCAAAACAAGTAAAAAAAAAAAACACAAAAAATATCGGCATCACCCCCAAAACTGGAAGAAAATACGCCAAAACCATAGATCCACCCCAAAACCACCCTAAACCTACCTGATGTTCTCCAAAACCCACAATTTACCCTTTTCCACCATGATAACCAACGAGAACCCAACAGAACCCAACAGAGACACCAAAAAACGTCAAAAACACCCCAAACAAGAACGGCATCACCACCAAAACTGGAAGAAAATCCCCCAAAACCATAGATCCACCCCAAAACCACCCTAAACCTACCTGATGTTCTCCAAAAACCACAATCCACTCCTATTTAACATAATGACAAACAAGAACCCAACAAAACCTAATGGAGACCCCAAAACACGTCAAAAACACCCCAAAAAATATCGGCATCACCCCCAAAACTGGAAGAAAATCCCCCAAAACCATAGATCCACCCCAAAACCACCCTAAACCTACCTGATGTTCTCCAAAACCCACAATTTACCCTTTTCCACCATGATAACCAACGAGAACCCAACAGAACCCAACAGAGACCCCAAAAAACGTCAAAAACACCCCAAACAAGAACGGCATCACCACCAAAACTGGAAGAAAATCCCCCAAAACCATAGATCCACCCCAAAGACACCCTAAACCTACCTGATGTTCTCCAAAACCACAATTTACCCTTCTCTAACACGATGACCAACAAGAACCCAACAGAACCCAACAGAGACCCCAAAAAACGTCAAAAACACCCCAAACAAGAACGGCATCACCACCAAAACTGGAAGAAAATCCCCCAAAACCATAGATCCACCCCAAAACCACGCTAAAACTACCTGATGTTCTCCAAAACCCACAATCCACTCCTATTTAACATAATGACAAACAAGAACCCAACAAAACCTAATGGAGATCCCAAAACAAGTAAAAAAAAAAACACAAAAAATATCGGCATCACCCCCAAAACTGGAAGAAAATCCCCCAAAACCATAGATCCACCCCAAAACCACCCTAAACCTACCTGATGTTCTCCAAAACCCACAATTTACCCTTTTCCACCATGATAACCAACGAGAACCCAACAGAACCCAACAGAGACACCAAAAAACGTCAAAAACACCCCAAACAAGAACGGCATCACCACCAAAACTGGAAGAAAATCCCCCAAAACCATAGATCCACCCCAAAACCACCCTAAACCTACCTGATGTTCTCCAAAAACCACAATCCACTCCTATTTAACATAATGACAAACAAGAACCCAACAAAACCTAATGGAGACCCCAAAACACGTCAAAAACACCCCAAAAAATATCGGCATCACCCCCAAAACTGGAAGAAAATCCCCCAAAACCATAGATCCACCCCAAAACCACCCTAAACCTACCTGATGTTCTCCAAAACCCACAATTTACCCTTTTCCACCATGATAACCAACGAGAACCCAACAGAACCCAACAGAGACCCCAAAAAACGTCAAAAACACCCCAAACAAGAACGGCATCACCACCAAGACTGGAAGAAAATCCCCCAAAACCATAGATCCACCCCAAAGACACCCTAAACCTACCTGATGTTCTCCAAAACCACAATTTACCCTTCTCTAACACGATGACCAACAAGAACCCAACAGAACCCAACAGAGACCCCAAAAAACGTCAAAAACACCCCAAACAAGAACGGCATCACCACCAAAACTGGAAGAAAATCCCCCAAAACCATAGATCCACCCCAAAGACACCCTAAACCTACCTGATGTTCTCCAAAACCACAATTTACACTTTTCCAACACGATGACCAACGAGAACCCAACAGAACCCAACAGAGACCCCAAAAAACGTCAAAAACACCCCAAACAAGAACGGCATCACCACCAAAACTGGAAGAAAATCCCCCAAAACCATAGATCCACCCCAAAACCACCCTAAACCTACCTGATGTTCTCCAAAACCCACAATCCACACCTATTTAACATAATGACAAACAAGAACCCAACAAAACCTAATGGAGACACCAAAACACGTCAAAAACACCCCAAACAAGAACGGCATCACCCCCAAAACTGGAAGAAATACCCCCAAAACCATAGATCCACCCCAAAGACACCCTAAACCTACCTGATGTTCTCCAAAACCCACAATTTACCCTTTTCCAACACGATGACCAACGAGAACCCAACAGAACCCAACAGAGACCCCAAAAAACGTCAAAAACACCCCAAACAAGAACGGCATCACCACCAAAACTGGAAGAAAATCCCCCAAAACCATAGATCCACCCCAAAACCACCCTAAAACTACCTGATGTTCTCCAAAACCCACAATCCACTCCTATTTAACATAATGACAAACAAGAACCCAACAAAACCTAATGGAGATCCCAAAACAAGTAAAAAAAAAACACAAAAAATATCGGCATCACCCCCAAAACTGGAAGAAAATACGCCAAAACCATAGATCCACCCCAAAACCACCCTAAACCTACCTGATGTTCTCCAAAACCCACAATTTACCCTTTTCCACCATGATAACCAACGAGAACCCAACAGAACCCAACAGAGACACCAAAAAACGTCAAAAACACCCCAAACAAGAACGGCATCACCACCAAAACTGGAAGAAAATCCCCCAAAACCATAGATCCACCCCAAAACCACCCTAAACCTACCTGATGTTCTCCAAAAACCACAATCCACTCCTATTTAACATAATGACAAACAAGAACCCAACAAAACCTAATGGAGACCCCAAAACACGTCAAAAACACCCCAAAAAATATCGGCATCACCCCCAAAACTGGAAGAAAATACGCCAAAACCATAGATCCACCCCAAAACCACCCTAAACCTACCTGATGTTCTCCAAAACCCACAATTTACCCTTTTCCAACATGATAACCAACGAGAACCCAACAGAACCCAACAGAGACCCCAAAAAACGTCAAAAACACCCCAAACAAGAACGGCATCACCACCAAAACTGGAAGAAAATCCCCCAAAAGCATAGATCCACCCCAAAGACACCCTAAACCTACCTGATGTTTTCCAAAACCACAATTTACCCTTTTCCAACAAGATGACCAACGAGAACCCAACAGAACCCAACAGAGACCCCAAAAAACGTCAAAAACACCCCAAACAAGAACGGCATCACCACCAAAACTGGAAGAAAATCCCCCAAAACCATAGATCCACCCCAAAACCACGCTAAAACTACCTGATGTTCTCCAAAACCCACAATCCACTCCTATTTAACATAATGACAAACAAGAACCCAACAAAACCTAATGGAGATCCCAAAACAAGTAAAAAAAAAACACAAAAAATATCGGCATCACCCCCAAAACTGGAAGAAAATACGCCAAAACCATAGATCCACCCCAAAACCACCCTAAACCTACCTGATGTTCTCCAAAAACCACAATTTACCCTTTTCCACCATGATAACCAACGAGAACCCAACAGAACCCAACAGAGACACCAAAAAACGTCAAAAACACCCCAAAAAATATTGGCATCACCACCAAAACTGGAAGAAAATCCCCCAAAACCATAGATCCACCCCAAAACCACCCTAAACCTACCTGATGTTCTCCAAAAACCACAATCCACTCCTATTTAACATAATGACAAACAAGAACCCAACAAAACCTAATGGAGACCCCAAAACACGTCAAAAACACCCCAAAAAATATCGGCATCACACCCAAAACTGGAAGAAAATCCCCCAAAACCATAGATCCACCCCAAAGACACCCTAAACCTACCTGATGTTCTCCAAAACCACAATTTACCCTTTTCCAACACGATGACCAACGAGAACCCAACAGAACCCAACAGAGACCCCAAAAAACGTCAAAAACACCCCAAACAAGAACGGCATCACCACCAAAACTGGAAGAAAATCCCCCAAAACCATAGATCCACCCCAAAACCACCCTAAACCTACCTGATGTTCTCCAAAACCCACAATCCACTCCTATTTAACATAATGACAAACAAGAACCCAACAAAACCTAATGGAGACACCAAAACACGTCAAAAACACCCCAAACAAGAACGGCATCACCCCCAAAACTGGAAGAAAATCCCCCAAAACCATAGATCCACCCCAAAGACACCCTAAACCTACCTGATGTTCTCCAAAAAACACAGTTTTCCCTTTTCCAACACGATGACCAACGAGAACCCAACAGAACCCAACAGAGACCCCAAAAAACGTCAAAAACACCCCAAACAACAACGGCATCACCACCAAAACTGGAAGAAAATCCCCCAAAACCATAGATCCACCCCAAAACCACCCTAAAACTACCTGATGTTCTCCAAAACCCACAATCCACTCCTATTTAACATAATGACAAACAAGAACCCAACAAAACCTAATGGAGATCCCAAAACAAGTAAAAAAAAACACAAAAAATATCGGCATCACCCCCAAAACTGGAAGAAAATACGCCAAAACCATAGATCCACCCCAAAACCACCCTAAACCTACCTGATGTTCTCCAAAACCCACAATTTACCCTTTTCCACCATGATAACCAACGAGAACCCAACAGAACCCAACAGAGACACCAAAAAACGTCAAAAACACCCCAAACAAGAACGGCATCACCACCAAAACTGGAAGAAAATCCCCCAAAACCATAGATCCACCCCAAAACCACCCTAAACCTACCTGATGTTCTCCAAAAACCACAATCCACTCCTATTTAACATAATGACAAACAAGAACCCAACAAAACCTAATGGAGACCCCAAAACACGTCAAAAACACCCCAAAAAATATCGGCATCACCCCCAAAACTGGAAGAAAATCCCCCAAAACCATAGATCCACCCCAAAACCACCCTAAAACTACCTGATGTTCTCCAAAACCCACAATTTACCCTTTTCCACCATGATAACCAACGAGAACCCAACAGAACCCAACAGAGACACCAAAAAACGTCAAAAACACCCCAAACAAGAACGGCATCACCACCAAAACTGGAAGAAAATCCCCCAAAACCATAGATCCACCCCAAAGACACCCTAAACCTACCTGATGTTCTCCAAAACCACAATTTACCCTTTTCCAACACGATGACCAACGAGAACCCAACAGAACCCAACAGAGACCCCAAAAAACGTCAAAAACACCCCAAACAAGAACGGCATCACCACCAAAACTGGAAGAAAATCCCCCAAAACCATAGATCCACCCCAAAACCACCCTAAACCTACCTGATCTTCTCCAAAAACCACAATCCACACCTATTTAACATAATGACAAACAAGAACCCAACAAAACCTAATGGAGACACCAAAACACGTCAAAAACACCCCAAACAAGAACAGCAACACCCCCAAAACTGGAAGAAAATACGCCAAAAGCATAGATCCACCCCAAAGACACCCTAAACCTACCTGATGTTCTCCAAAACCACAATTTACCCTTTTCCAACACGATGACCAACGAGAACCCAACAGAACCCAACAGAGACCCCAAAAAACGTCAAAAACACCCCAAACAAGAATGGCATCACCACCAAAACTGGAAGAAAATCCCCCAAAACCATAGATCCACCCCAAAACCACCCTAAACCGACCGGATGTTCTCCAAAACACACAATCCACACCTATTTAACATAATGACAAACAAGAACCCAACAAAACCTAATGGAGACACCAAAACACGTCAAAAACACCCCAAACAAGAACGGCATCACCACCAAAACTGGAAGAAATACCCCCAAAACCATAGATCCACCCCAAAGACACCCTAAACCTACCTAATGTTCTCCAAAAAACACAATTTACCCTTTTCCACCATGATAACCAACGAGAACCCAACAGAACCCAACGGAGACCCCAAAAAACGTCAAAAACACCCCAAACAAGAACGGCATCACCCCCAAAACTGGAAGAAAATCCCCCAAAACCATAGATCCACCCCAAAACCACCCTAAACCTACCTGATCTTCTCCAAAACCCACAATTTACCCTTTTCAACCATGATAACCAACGAGAACCCAACAAAACCCAACGGAGACCCCAAAAAACGTCAAAAATACCCCAAACAAGAACGGCATCACCCCCAAAACTGGAAGAAAATCCCCCAAAACCATAGATCCACCCCAAAACCACCCTAAACCTACCTGATGTTCTCCAAAACTCACAATCCACACCTATTTAACATAATGACAAACAAGAACCCAACAAAACCTAATGGAGACCCCAAAACACGTCAAAAACACCCCAAACAAGAACGGCATCACCACCAAAACTGGAAGAAAATCCCCCAAAACCATAGATCCACCCCAAAGACATCCTAAACCTACCTGATGTTCTCCAAAAACCACAATTTACCCTTTTCCACCATGATACCCAACGAGAACCCAACAAAACCCAACAGAGACCCCAAAAAACGTCAAAAACACCCCAAACAAGAATGGCATCACCACCAAAACTGGAAGAAAATCCCCCAAAACCATAGATCCACCCCAAAACCACCCTAAACCTACCTGATGTTCTCCAAAACCCACAATCCACACCTATTTAACATAATGACAAACAAGAACCCAACAAAACCTAATGGAGACACCAAAACACGTCAAAAACACCCCAAACAAGAACGGCATCACCACCAAAACTGGAAGAAAATCCCCCAAAACCATAGATCCAACCCAAAACCACCCTAAACCTACCTGATGTTCTCCAAAACCCACAATTTACCCTTTTCCACCATGATAACCAACGAGAACCCAACAAAACCCAACGGAGACCCCAAAAAACGTCAAAAACACCCCAAACAAGAACGGCATCACCCCCAAAACTGGAAGAAAATACGCCAAAACCATAGATCCACCCCAAAGACACCCTAAACCTACCTGATGTTCTCCAAAACCACAATTTACCCTTTTCCAACACGATGACCAACGAGAACCCAACAGAACCCAACAGAGACCCCAAAAAACGTCAAAAACACCTCAAACAAGAACGGCATCACCACCAAAACTGGAAGAAAATCCCCCAAAACCATAGATCCACCCCAAAACCACCCTAAACCTACCTGATGTTCTCCAAAAACCACAATCCACTCCTATTTAACATAATGACAAACAAGAACCCAACAAAACCTAATGGAGACCCCAAAACAAGTAAAAAAAAACACAAAAAATATCGGCATCACCCCCAAAACTGGAAGAAAATACGCCAAAACCATAGATCCACCCCAAAACCACCCTAAACCTACCTGATGTTCTCCAAAACCCACAATTTACCCTTTTCCACCATGATAACCAACGAGAACCCAACAGAACCCAACAGAGACCCCAAAAAACGTCAAAAACACCCCAAACAAGAACGGCATCACCACCAAAACTGGAAGAAAATCCCCCAAAACCATAGATCCACCCCAAAACCACCCTAAACTTACCTGATGTTCTCCAAAAACCACAATCCACTCCTATTTAACATAATGACAAACAAGAACCCAACAAAACCAAATGGAGACACCAAAACACGTAAAAAACACCCCAAAAAATATCGGCATCACCCCCAAAACTGGAAGAAAATCCCCCAAAACCATAGATCCACCCCAAAACCACCCTAAACCTACCTGATGTTCTCCAAAACCCACAATTTACCCTTTTCCACCATGATAACCAACGAGAACCCAACAGAACCCAACAGAGACCCCAAAAAACGTCAAAAACACCCCAAACAAGAACGGCATCACCACCAAAACTGGAAGAAAATCCCCCAAAACCATAGATCCACCCCAAAGACACCCTAAACCTACCTGATGTTCTCCAAAACCACAATTTACCCTTTTCCAACACGATGACCAACGAGAACCCAACAGAACCCAACAGAGACACCAAAAAACGTCAAAAACACCCCAAACAAGAACGGCATCACCACCAAAACTGGAAGAAAATCCCCCAAAACCATAGATCCACCCCAAAACCACCCTAAAACTACCTGATGTTCTCCAAAACCCACAATCCACTCCTATTTAACATAATGACAAACAAGAACCCAACAAAACCTAATGGAGATCCCAAAACAAGTAAAAAAAAACACAAAAAATATCGGCATCACCCCCAAAACTGGAAGAAAATCCCCCAAAACCATAGATCCACCCCAAAGACACCCTAAACCTACCTGATGTTCTCCAAAACCCACAATTTACCTTTTCCACCATGATAACCAACGAGAACCCAACAGAACCCAACAGAGACACAAAAAACGTCAAAAACACCCCAAACAAGAACGGCATCACCACCAAAACTGGAAGAAAATCCCCCAAAACCATAGATCCACCCCAAAACCACCCTAAAACTACCTGATGTTCTCCAAAACCCACAATCCACTCCTATTTAACATAATGACAAACAAGAACCCAACAAAACCTAATGGAGACCCCAAAACACGTCAAAAACACCACAAAAAATATCGGCATCACCCCCAAAACTGGAAGAAAATACGCCAAAACCATAGATCCACCCCAAAACCACCCTAAACCTACCTGATGTTCCCCAAAAACCACAATTTACCCTTTTCCACCATGATAACCAACGAGAACCCAACAGAACCCAACAGAGACCCCAAAAAACGTCAAAAACACCCCAAACAAGAACGGCATCACCACCAAAACTGGAAGAAAATCCCCCAAAACCATAGATCCACCCCAAAACCACCCTAAACCTACCTGATGTTCTCAAAAACCCACAATCCACACCTATTTAACATAATGACAAACAAGAACCCAACAAAACCTAATGGAGACCCCAAAACACGTCAAAAACACCCCAAACAAGAACGGCATCACCACCAAAACTGGAAGAAAATCCCCCAAAACCATAGATCCACCCCAAAACCACCCTAAACCTACCTGATGTTCTCCAAAACCCACAATTTACCCTTTTCCACCATGATAACCAACGAGAACCAAACAAAACCCAACGGAGACCCCAAAACACTTCAAATACACCCCAAAAAAGAACAGGATCACGCCAAAAAATGGAAGAAAATCCCAAATACCATAGATCCACCCCAAAGACACCCTAAACCTACCTGATGTTCTCCTAATCCCAAAGCACACTCCAAACCACCATAAAACACATTAGGAATTCAACGAAACGCAACGGAAACCCCAAAACACATCAAAATCACCCGAAGAAAGGAGAGGATCACTCCCCCAAAAAGAAGAAAACCCCAAATACCATGAATCCACGCGAAAACTCCCCCTAAACCTACCTGAAGTTCTCCAAAACCCACAATTTACACTTTTACAACACGATGACCAACGAGAACCCAACAAAAACAAACAGAGACCACAAAAACATTAAAAAATACCACAAACAAGAACGGCATCACCCCCAAAACTGGAAGAAAATCCCCCAAAACCATAGATCCACCCCAAAGACACCCTAAACCTACCGGATGTTCTCCAAAACCCACAATTTACCCTTTTCCAACACGATGACCAACGAGAACCCAACAGAACCCAACAGAGACCCCAAAAAACGTCAAAAACACCCCAAACAAGAACGGCATCACCACCAAAACTGGAAGAAAATCCCCCAAAACCATAGATCCACCCCAAAGACACCCTAAACCTACCGGATGTTCTCCAAAACCCACAATTTACCCTTTTCCAACACGATGACCAACGAGAACCCAACAGAACCCAACAGAGACCCCAAAAAACGTCAAAAACACCCCAAACAAGAACGGCATCACCACCAAAACTGGAAGAAAATCCCCCAAAACCATAGATCCACCCCAAAACCACCCTAAAACTACCTGATGTTCTCCAAAACCCACAATCCACTCCTATTTAACATAATGACAAACAAGAACCCAACAAAACCTAATGGAGACACCAAAACACGTAAAAAACACCCCAAAAAATATCGGCATCACCCCCAAAACTGGAAGAAAATCCCCCAAAACCATAGATCCACCCCAAAACCACCCTAAACCTACCTGATGTTCTCCAAAACCCACAATTTACCCTTTTCCACCATGATAACCAACGAGAACCAAACAAAACCCAACGGAGACCCCAAAACACTTCAAATACACCCCAAAAAAGAACAGGATCACGCCAAAAAATGGAAGAAAATCCCAAATACCATAGATCCACCCCAAAGACACCCTAAACCTACCTGATGTTCTCCTAATCCCAAAGCACACTCCAAACCACCATAAAACACATTAGGAATTCAACGAAACGCAACGGAAACCCCAAAACACATCAAAATCACCCGAAGAAAGGAGAGGATCACTCCCCCAAAAAGAAGAAAACCCCAAATACCATGAATCCACGCGAAAACTCCCCCTAAACCTACCTGAAGTTCTCCAAAACCCACAATTTACACTTTTACAACACGATGACCAACGAGAACCCAACAAAAACAAACAGAGACCACAAAAACATTAAAAAATACCACAAACAAGAATGGCATCACCCCCAAAACTGGAAGAAAATCCCCCAAAACCATAGATCCACCCCAAAGACACCCTAAACCTACCGGATGTTCTCCAAAACCCACAATTTACCCTTTTCCAACACGATGACCAACGAGAACCCAACAGAACCCAACAGAGACCCCAAAAAACGTCAAAAACACCCCAAACAAGAACGGCATCACCACCAAAACTGGAAGAAAATCCCCCAAAACCATAGATCCACCCCAAAGACACCCTAAACCTACCTGATGTTCTCCAAAAACCACAATTTACCCTTTTCCAACACGATGACCAACGAGAACCCAACAGAACCCAACAGAGACCCCAAAAAACGTCAAAAACACCCCAAACAAGAACGGCATCACCACCAAAACTGGAAGAAAATCCCCCAAAACCATAGATCCACCCCAAAACCACCCTAAAACTACCTGATGTTCTCCAAAAACCACAATCCACACCTATTTAACATAATGACAAACAAGAACCCAACAAAACCTAATGGAGACACCAAAACACGTAAAAAACACCCCAAAAAATATCGGCATCACCCCCAAAACTGGAAGAAAATACGCCAAAACCATAGATCCACCCCAAAACCACCCTAAACCTACCTGATCTTCTCCAAAAACCACAATTTACCCTTTTCCACCATGATAACCAACGAGAACCCAACAGAACCCTACAGAGACCCCAAAAAACGTCAAAAACACCCCAAACAAGAACGGCATCACCACCAAAACTGGAAGAAAATCCCCCAAAACCATAGATCCACCCCAAAACCACCCTAAAACTACCTGATGTTCTCCAAAACCCACAATCCACACCTATTTAACATAATGACAAACAAGAACCCAACAAAACCTAATGGAGACACCAAAACACGTCAAAAACACCCCAAACAAGAACGGCATCACCACCAAAACTGGAAGAAATACCCCCAAAACCATAGATCCACCCCAAAGACACCCTAAACCTACCTGATGTTCTCCAAAAACCACAATTTACCCTTTTCCAACACGATGACCAACGAGAACCCAACAAAACCCAACAGAGACCCCAAAAAACGTCAAAAACACCCCAAACAAGAACGGCATCACCACCAAAACTGGAAGAAAATCCCCCAAAACCATAGATCCACCCCAAAACCACCCTAAACCTACCTGATGTTCTCAAAAACCCACAATCCACTCCTATTTAACATAATGACAAACACGAACCCAACAAAACCTAATGGAGATCCCAAAACAAGTAAAAAAAAACACAAAAAATATCGGCATCACCCCCAAAACTGGAAGAAAATACGCCAAAACCATAGATCCACCACAAAACCACCCTAAACCTACCTGATGTTCTCCAAAACCCACAATTTACACTTTTCCACCATGATAACCAACGAGAACGCAACAGAACCCAACAGAGACCCCAAAAAACGTCAAAAACACCCCAAACAAGAACGGCATCACCACCAAAACTGGAAGAAAATCCCCCAAAACCATAGATCCACCCCAAAACCACCCTAAACCTACCTGATCTTCTCCAAAAACCACAATCCACTCCTATTTAATATAATGACAAACAAGAACCCAACAAAACCTAATGGAGACCCCAAAACACGTCAAAAACACCCCAAAAAATATCGGCATCACCCCCAAAACTGGAAGAAAATACGCCAAAACCATAGATCCACCCCAAAACCACCCTAAAACTACCTGATGTTCTCCAAAACCCACAATTTACCCTTTTCCACCATGATAAACAACGAGAACCCAACAGAACCCAACAGAGACCCCAAAAAACGTCAAAAACACCCCAAACAAGAACGGCATCACCCCCAAAACTGGAAGAAAATAACCCAAAACCATAGATCCACCCCAAAGACACCCTAAAACTACCTGATGTTCTCCAAAACCACAATTTACCCTTTTCCAACACGATGACCAACGAGAACCCAACAGAACCCAACAGAGACCCCAAAAAACGTCAAAAACACCCCAAACAAGAACGGCATCACCACCAAAACTGGAAGAAAATCCCCCAAAACCATAGATCCACCCCAAAACCACCCTAAAACTACCTGATGTTCTCCAAAACCCACAATCCACTCCTATTTAACATAATGACAAACAAGAACCCAACAAAACCTAATGGAGATCCCAAAACAAGTAAAAAAAAACACAAAAAATATCGGCATCACCCCCAAAACTGGAAGAAAATACGCCAAAACCATAGATCCACCCCAAAACCACCCTAAACCTACCTGATGTTCTCCAAAACCCACAATTTACCCTTTTCCACCATGATAACCAACGAGAACCCAACAGAACCCAACAGAGACCCCAAAAAACATCAAAAACACCCCAAACAAGAACGGCATCACCACCAAAACTGGAAGAAAATCCCCCAAAACCATAGATCCACCCCAAAACCACCCTAAACCTACCTGATGTTCTCCAAAAACCACAATCCACTCCTATTTAACATAATGACAAACAAGAACCCAACAAAACCTAATGGAGACCCCAAAACACGTCAAAAACACCCCAAAAAATATCGGCATCACCCCCAAAACTGGAAGAAAATCCCCCAAAACCATAGATCCACCCCAAAACCACCCTAAACCTACCTGATGTTCTCCAAAACCCACAATTTACCCTTTTCCACCATGATAACCAACGAGAACCCAACAGAACCCAACAGAGACCCCAAAAAACGTCAAAAACACCCCAAACAAGAACGGCATCACCACCAAAACTGGAAGAAAATCCCCCAAAACCATAGATCCACCCCAAAGACACCCTAAAACTACCTGATGTTCTCCAAAACCACAATTTACCCTTTTCCAACACGATGACCAACGAGAACCCAACAGAACCCAACAGAGACCCCAAAAAACGTCAAAAACACCCCAAACAAGAACGGCATCACCACCAAAACTGGAAGAAAATCCCCCAAAACCATAGATCCACCCCAAAACCACCCTAAACCTACCTGATGTTCTCCAAAACCACAATTTACCCTTTTCCAACACGATGACCAACGAGAACCCAACAGAACCCAACAGAGACCCCAAAAAACGTCAAAAACACCCCAAACAAGAACGGCATCACCACCAAAACTGGAAGAAAATCCCCCAAAACCATAGATCCACCCCAAAACCACCCTAAAACTACCTGATGTTCTCCAAAACCCACAATCCACTCCTATTTAACATAATGACAAACAAGAACCCAACAAAACCTAATGGAGACCCCAAAACACGTCAAAAACACCCCAAAAAATATCGGCATCACCCCCAAAACTGGAAGAAAATCCCCCAAAACCATAGATCCACCCCAAAGACACCCTAAACCTACCTGATGTTCTCCAAAAACCACAATTTACCCTTTTCCAACACGATGACCAACGAGAACCCAACAGAACCCAACAGAGACCCCAAAAAACGTCAAAAACACCCCAAACAAGAACGGCATCACCACCAAAATTGGAAGAAAATCCCCCAAAACCATAGATCCACCCCAAAACCACCCTAAAACTACCTGATGTTCTCCAAAACCCACAATCCACACCTATTTAACATAATGACAAACAAGAACCCAACAAAACCTAATGGAGACCCCAAAACACGTCAAAAACACCACAAAAAATATCGGCATCACCCCCAAAACTGGAAGAAAATACGCCAAAACCATAGATCCACCCCAAAACCACCCTAAACCTACCTGATGTTCTCCAAAAACCACAATTTACCCTTTTCCACCATGATAACCAACGAGAACCCAACAAAACCCAACAGAGACCCCAAAAAACGTCAAAAACACCCCAAACAAGAACGGCATCACCACCAAAACTGGAAGAAAATCCCCCAAAACCATAGATCCACCCCAAAACCACCCTAAACCTACCTGATGTTCTCCAAAACCCACAATCCACACCTATTTAACATAATGACAAACAAGAACCCAACAAAACCTAATGGAGACACCAAAACACGTCAAAAACACCCCAAACAAGAACGGCATCACCCCCAAAACTGGAAGAAAATCCCCCAAAACCATAGATCCACCCCAAAACCACCCTAAACCTACCTGATGTTCTCCAAAACCCACAATTTACCCTTTTCCACCATGATAACCAACGAGAACCAAACAAAACCCAACGGAGACCCCAAAACACTTCAAATACACCCCAAAAAAGAACAGGATCACGCCAAAAAATAGAAGAAAATCCCCCAAAACCATAGATCCACCCCAAAGACACCCTAAACCTACCTGATGTTCTCCTAATCCCAAAGCACACTCCAAACCACCATAAAACACATTAGGAATTCAACGAAACGCAACGGAAACCCCAAAACACATCAAAATCACCCGAAGAAAGGAGAGGATCACTCCCCCAAAAAGAAGAAAACCCCAAATACCATGAATCCACGCGAAAACTCCCCCTAAACCTACCTGAAGTTCTCCAAAACCCACAATTTACACTTTTACAACACGATGACCAACGAGAACCCAACAGAACCCAACAGAGACCCCAAAAAACGTCAAAAACACCCAAAACAAGAACGGCATCACCACCAAAACTGGAAGAAAATCCCCCAAAATCATAGATCCACCCCAAAGACACCCTAAACCTACCGGATGTTCTCCAAAACCCACAATTTACCCTTTTCCAACACGATGACCAACGAGAACCCAACAGAACCCAACAGAGACCCCAAAAAACGTCAAAAACACCCCAAACAAGAACGGCATCACCACCAAAACTGGAAGAAAATCCCCCAAAATCATAGATCCACCCCAAAGACACCCTAAACCTACCGGATGTTCTCCAAAACCCACAATTTACCCTTTTCCAACACGATGACCAACGAGAACCCAACAGAACCCAACAGAGACCCCAAAAAACGTCAAAAACACCCCAAACAAGAACGGCATCACCACCAAAACTGGAAGAAAATCCCCCAAAACCATAGATCCACCCCAAAACCACCCTAAAACTACCTGATGTTCTCCAAAACCCACAATCCAGTCCTATTTAACATAATGACAAACAAGAACCCAACAAAACCTAATGGAGACACCAAAACACGTCAAAAACACCCCAAAAAATATCGGCATCACCCCCAAAACTGGAAGAAAATCCCCCAAAACCATAGATCCACCCCAAAACCACCCTAAACCTACCTGATGTTCTCCAAAACCCACAATTTACCCTTTTCCACCATGATAACCAACGAGAACCCAACAGAACCCAACAGAGACCCCAAAAAACGTCAAAAACACCCCAAACAAGAACGGCATCACCACCAAAACTGGAAGAAAATCCCCCAAAACCATAGATCCACCCCAAAGACACCCTAAACCTACCTGATGTTCTCCAAAAACCACAATTTACCCTTTTCCAACACGATGACCAACGAGAACCCAACAGAACCCAACAGAGACCCCAAAAAACGTCAAAAACACCCCAAACAAGAACGGCATCACCACCAAAACTGGAAGAAAATCCCCCAAAACCATAGATCCACCCCAAAACCACCCTAAAACTACCTGATGTTCTCCAAAACCCACAATCCACTCCTATTTAACATAATGACAAACAAGAACCCAACAAAACCTAATGGAGACACCAAAACACGTCAAAAACACCCAAAACAAGAACGGCATCACCCCCAAAACTGGAAGAAATACCCCCAAAACCATAGATCCACCCCAAAGACACCCTAAACCTACCTGATGTTCTCCAAAAACCACAATCCACTCCTATTTAACATAATGACAAACAAGAACCCAACAAAACCTAATGGAGACCCCAAAACACGTCAAAAAAAACACAAAAAATATCGGCATCACCCCCAAAACTGGAAGAAAATCCCCCAAAACCATAGATCCACCCCAAAACCACCCTAAACCTACCTGATGTTCTCCAAAAACCACAATTTACCCTTTTCCACCATGATAACCAACGAGAACCCAACAAAACCCAACGGAGACCCCAAAAAACGTCAAAAACACCCCAAACAAGAACGGCATCACCACCAAAACTGGAAGAAAATCCCCCAAAACCATAGATCCACCCCAAAACCACCCTAAACCTACCTGATGTTCTCCAAAACCCACAATCCACACCTATTTAACATAATGACAAACAAGAACCCAACAAAACCTAATGGAGACACCAAAACACGTCAAAAACACCCCAAACAAGAACGGCATCACCACCAAAACTGGAAGAAAATCCCCCAAAACCATAGATCCACCCCAAAACCACCCTAAACCTACCTGATGTTCTCCAAAACCCACAATTTACCCTTTTCCACCATGATAACCAACGAGAACCAAACAAAACCCAACGGAGACCCCAAAACACTTCAAATACACCCCAAAAAAGAACAGGATCATGCCAAAAAATGGAAGAAAATCCCAAATACAATAGATCCACCCCAAAGACACCCTAAACCTACCTGATGTTCTCCTAATCCCAAAGCACACTCCAAACCACCATAAAACACATTAGGAATTCAACGAAACGCAACGGAAACCCCAAAACACATCAAAATCACCCGAAGAAAGGAGAGGATCACTCCCCCAAAAAGAAGAAAACCCCAAATACCATGAATCCACGCGAAAACTCCCCCTAAACCTACCTGAAGTTCTCCAAAACCCACAATTTACACTTTTACAACACGATGACCAACGAGAACCCAACAAAAACAAACAGAGACCACAAAAACATTAAAAAATACCACAAACAAGAATGGCATCACCCCCAAAACTGGAAGAAAATCCCCCAAAACCATAGATCCACCCCAAAGACACCCTAAACCTACCGGATGTTCTCCAAAACCCACAATTTACCCTTTTCCAACACGATGACCAACGAGAACCCAACAGAACCCAACAGAGACCCCAAAAAACGTCAAAAACACCCCAAACAAGAACGGCATCACCACCAAAACTGGAAGAAAATCCCCCAAAACCATAGATCCACCCCAAAGACACCCTAAACCTACCGGATGTTCTCCAAAACCCACAATTTACCCTTTTCCAACACGATGACCAACGAGAACCCAACAGAACCCAACAGAGACCCCAAAAAACGTCAAAAACACCCCAAACAAGAACGGCATCACCACCAAAACTGGAAGAAAATCCCCCAAAACCATAGATCCACCCCAAAACCACCCTAAAACTACCTGATGTTCTCCAAAAACCACAATCCAGTCCTATTTAACATAATGACAAACAAGAACCCAACAAAACCTAATGGAGACACCAAAACACGTAAAAAACACCCCAAAAAATATCGGCATCACCCCCAAAACTGGAAGAAAATACGCCAAAACCATAGATCCACCCCAAAACCACCCTAAACCTACCTGATGTTCTCCAAAACCCACAATTTACCCTTTTCCAACACGATGACCAACGAGAACCCAACAGAACCCAACAGAGACCCCAAAAAACGTCAAAAACACCCCAAACAAGAACGGCATCACCACCAAAACTGGAAGAAAATCCCCCAAAACCATAGATCCACCCCAAAACCACCCTAAAACTACCTGATGTTCTCCAAAACCCACAATCCACTCCTATTTAACATAATGACAAACACGAACCCAACAAAACCTAATGGAGATCCCAAAACAAGTAAAAAAAACCACAAAAAATATCGGCATCACCCCCAAAACTGGAAGAAAATACGCCAAAACCATAGATCCACCCCAAAACCACCCTAAACCTACCTGATGTTCTCCAAAAGCCACAATCCACACCTATTTAACATAATGACAAACAAGAACCCAACAAAACCTAATGGAGACACCAAAACACGTCAAAAACACCCCAAACAAGAACAGCATCACCCCCAAAACTGGAAGAAAATCCCCCAAAACCATAGATCCACCCCAAAGACACCCTAAACCTACCTGATGTTCTCCAAAAACCACAATTTACCCTTTTCCAACACGATGACCAACGAGAACCCAACAGAACCCAACAGAGACCCCAAAAAACGTCAAAAACACCCCAAACAAGAACGGCATCACCACCAAAACTGGAAGAAAATCCCCCAAAACCATAGATCCACCCCAAAACCACCCTAAAACTACCTGATGTTCTCCAAAACCCACAATCCACTCCTATTTAACATAATGACAAACAAGAACCCAACAAAACCTAATGGAGACCCCAAAACACGTCAAAAACACCACAAAAAATATCGGCATCACCCCCAAAACTGGAAGAAAATACGCCAAAACCATAGATCCACCCCAAAACCACCCTAAACCTACCTGATGTTCTCCAAAAACCACAATTTACCCTTTTCCACCATGATAACCAACGAGAACCCAACAAAACCCAACAGAGACCCCAAAAAACGTCAAAAACACCCCAAACAAGAACGGCATCACCACCAAAACTGGAAGAAAATCCCCCAAAACCATAGATCCACTCCAAAACCACCCTAAACCTACCTGATGTTCTCCAAAACCCACAATCCACACCTATTTAACATAATGACAAACAAGAACCCAACAAAACCTAATGGAGACACCAAAACATGTCAAAAACACCCCAAACAAGAACGGCATCACCACCAAAACTGGAAGAAAATCCCCCAAAACCATAGATCCACCCCAAAACCACCCTAAACCTACCTGATGTTCTCCAAAACCCACAATTTACCCTTTTCCACCATGATAACCAACGAGAACCAAACAAAACCCAACGGAGACCCCAAAACACTTCAAATACACCCCAAAAAAGAACAGGATCACGCCAAAAAATGGAAGAAAATCCCAAATACCATAGATCCACCCCAAAGACACCCTAAACCTACCTGATGTTCTCCTAATCCCAAAGCACACTCCAAACCACCATAAAACACATTAGGAATTCAACGAAACGCAACGGAAACCCCAAAACACATCAAAATCACCCGAAGAAAGGAGAGGATCACTCCCCCAAAAAGAAGAAAACCCCAAATACCATGAATCCAAGCGAAAACTCCCCCTAAACCTACCTGAAGTTCTCCAAAACCCACAATTTACACTTTTACAACACGATGACCAACGAGAACCCAACAAAAACAAACAGAGACCACAAAAACATTAAAAAATACCACAAACAAGAATGGCATCACCCCCAAAACTGGAAGAAAATCCCCCAAAACCATAGATCCACCCCAAAGACACCCTAAACCTACCTGATGTTCTCCAAAAAACACAATTTACCCTTTTCCACCATGATAACCAACGAGAACCCAACAGAACCCAACAGAGACCCCAAAAAACGTCAAAAACACCCCAAACAAGAACGGCATCACCACCAAAACTGGAAGAAAATCCCCCAAAACCATAGATCCACCCCAAAACCACCCTAAACCTACCTGATGTTCTCCAAAACCCACAATCCACACCTATTTAACATAATGACAAACAAGAACCCAACAAAACCTAATGGAGACACCAAAACACGTAAAAAACACCCCAAATATATCGGCATCACCCCCAAAACTGGAAGAAAATACGCCAAAACCATAGATCCACCCCAAAACCACCCTAAACCTACCTGATCTTCTCCAAAAACCACAATTTACCCTTTTCCACCATGATAACCAACGAGAACCCAACAGAACCCAACAGAGACCCCAAAAAACGTCAAAAACACCCCAAACAAGAACGGCATCACCACCAAAACTGGAAGAAAATCCCCCAAAACCATAGATCCACCCCAAAGACACCCTAAACCTACCGGATGTTCTCCAAAACCACAATTTACACTTTTCCAACACGATGACCAACGAGAACCCAACAGAACCCAACAGAGACCCCAAAAAACGTCAAAAACACCCCAAACAAGAACGGCATCACCACCAAAACTGGAAGAAAATCCCCCAAAACCATAGATCCACCCCAAAACCACCCTAAACCTACCTGATGTTCTCCAAAACCCACAATCCACACCTATTTAACATAATGACAAACAAGAACCCAACAAAACCTAATGGAGACACCAAAACACGTCAAAAACACCCCAAACAAGAACGGCATCACCCCCAAAACTGGAAGAAATACCCCCAAAACCATAGATCCACCCCAAAGACACCCTAAACCTACCTGATGTTCTCCAAAAACCACAATTTACCCTTTTCCAACACGATGACCAACGAGAACCCAACAGAACCCAACAGAGACCCCAAAAAACGTCAAAAACACCCCAAACAAGAACGGCATCACCACCAAAACTGGAAGAAAATCCCCCAAAACCATAGATCCACCCCAAAGACACCCTAAACCTACCTGATGTTCTCCAAAACCCACAATCCACTCCTATTTAACATAATGACAAACAAGAACCCAACAAAACCTAATGGAGATCCCAAAACAAGTAAAAAAAAACACAAAAAATATCGGCATCACCCCCAAAACTGGAAGAAAATACGCCAAAACCATAGATCCACCCCAAAACCACCCTAAACCTACCTGATGTTCTCCAAAAACCACAATTTACCCTTTTCCACCATGATAACCAACGAGAACCCAACAGAACCCAACAGAGACACCAAAAAACGTCAAAAACACCCCAAAAAATATCGGCATCACCACCAAAACTGGAAGAAAATCCCCCAAAACCATAGATCCACCCCAAAACCACCCTAAACCTACCTGATGTTCTCCAAAACCCACAATTTACCCTTTTCCAACACGATGACCAACGAGAACCCAACAGAACCCAACAGAGACCCCAAAAAACGTCAAAAACACCCCAAACAAGAACGGCATCACCACCAAAACTGGAAGAAAATCCCCCAAAACCATAGATCCACCCCAAAACCACCCTAAAACTACCTGATGTTCTCCAAAACCCACAATCCACTCCTATTTAACATAATGACAAACAAGAACCCAACAAAACCTAATGGAGACCCCAAAACACGTCAAAAACACCCCAAAAAATATCGGCATCACCCCCAAAACTGGAAGAAAATCCCCCAAAACCATAGATCCACCCCAAAGACACCCTAAACCTACCTGATCTTCTCCAAAACCCACAATTTACCCTTTTCCACCATGATAACCAACGAGAACCCAACAGAACCCAACAGAGACCCCAAAAAACGTCAAAAACACCCCAAACAAGAACGGCATCACCACCAAAACTGGAAGAAAATCCCCCAAAACCATAGATCCACCCCAAAACCACCCTAAACCTACCTGATGTTCTCCAAAAACCACAATCCACTCCTATTTAACATAATGACAAACAAGAACCCAACAAAACCTAATGGAGACCCCAAAACACGTCAAAAACACCCCAAAAAATATCGGCATCACCCCCAAAACTGGAAGAAAATCCCCCAAAACCATAGATCCACCCCAAAACCACCCTAAACCTACCTGATGTTCTCCAAAACCCACAATTTACCCTTTTCCACCATGATAACCAACGAGAACCCAACAGAACCCAACAGAGACCCCAAAAAACGTCAAAAACACCCCAAACAAGAACGGCATCACCACCAAAACTGGAAGAAAATCCCCCAAAACCATAGATCCACCCCAAAGACACCCTAAACCTACCTGATGTTCTCCAAAACCCACAATCCACACCTATTTAACATAATGACAAACAAGAACCAAACAAAACCTAATGGAGACCCCAAAACACGTCAAAAACACCCCAAACAAGAACGGCATCACCACCAAAACTGGAAGAAAATCCCCCAAAACCATAGATCCACCCCAAAACCACCCTAAACCTACCTGATGTTCTCCAAAACCCACAATCCACTCCTATTTAACATAATGACAAACAAGAACCCAACAAAACCTAATGGAGATCCCAAAACAAGTAAAAAAAAACACAAAAAATATCGGCATCACCCCCAAAACTGGAAGAAAATACGCCAAAACCATAGATCCACCCCAAAACCACCCTAAACCTACCTGATGTTCTCCAAAAACCACAATTTACCCTTTTCCACCATGATAACCAACGAGAACCCAACAGAACCCAACAGAGACACCAAAAAACGTCAAAAACACCCCAAAAAATATCGGCATCACCGCCAAAACTGGAAGAAAATCCCCCAAAACCATAGATCCACCCCAAAACCACCCTAAACCTACCTGATGTTCTCCAAAACCCACAATTTACCCTTTTCCACCATGATAACCAACGAGAACCCAACAGAACCCAACAGAGACCCCAAAAAACGTCAAAAACACCCCAAACAAGAACGGCATCACCACCAAAACTGGAAGAAAATCCCCCAAAACCATAGATCCACCCCAAAGACACCCTAAACCTACCTGATGTTCTCCAAAAACCACAATTTACCCTTTTCCAACACGATGACCAACGAGAACCCAACAGAACCCAACAGAGACCCCAAAAAACGTCAAAAACACCCCAAACAAGAACGGCATCACCACCAAAACTGGAAGAAAATCCCCCAAAACCATAGATCCACCCCAAAACCACCCTAAAACTACCTGATGTTCTCCAAAACCCACAATCCACTCCTATTTAACATAATGACAAACAAGAACCCAACAAAACCTAATGGAGACCCCAAAACACGTCAAAAACACCCCAAAAAATATCGGCATCACCCCCAAAACTGGAAGAAAATCCCCCAAAACCATAGATCCACCCCAAAGACACCCTAAACCTACCTGATCTTCTCCAAAACCCACAATTTACCCTTTTCCACCATGATAACCAACGAGAACCCAACAGAACCCAACAGAGACACCAAAAAACGTCAAAAACACCCCAAACAAGAACGGCATCACCACCAAAACTGGAAGAAAATCCCCAAAACCATAGATCCACCCCAAAACCACCCTAAACCTACCTGATGTTCTCCAAAAACCACAATCCACTCCTATTTAACATAATGACAAACAAGAACCCAACAAAACCTAATGGAGACCCCAAAACACGTCAAAAACACCCCAAAAATATCGGCATCACCCCCAAAACTGGAAGAAAATCCCCCAAAACCATAGATCCACCCCAAAACCACCATAAACCTACCTGATGTTCTCCAAAACCCACAATTTACCCTTTTCCACCATGATAACCAACGAGAACCCAACAGAACCCAACAGAGACCCCAAAAAACGTCAAAAACACCCCAAACAAGAAACGGCATCACCACCAAAACTGGAAGAAAATCCCCCAAAACCATAGATCCACCCCAAAGACACCCTAAACCTACCTGATGTTCTCCAAAAACCACAATTTACCCTTTTCCAACACGATGACCAACGAGAACCCAACAGAACCCAACAGAGACCCCAAAAAACGTCAAAAACACCCCAAACAAGAACGGCATCACCACCAAAACTGGAAGAAAATCCCCCAAAACCATAGATCCACCCCAAAACCACCCTAAAACTACCTGATGTTCTCCAAAACCCACAATCCACTCCTATTTAACATAATGACAAACAAGAACCCAACAAAACCTAATGGAGACCCCAAAACACGTCAAAAACACCCCAAAAAATATCGGCATCACCCCCAAAACTGGAAGAAAATCCCCCAAAACCATAGATCCACCCCAAAGACACCCTAAACCTACCTGATCTTCTCCAAAACCCACAATTTACCCTTTTCCACCATGATAACCAACGAGAACCCAACAGAACCCAACAGAGACACCAAAAAACGTCAAAAACACCCCAAACAAGAACGGCATCACCACCAAAACTGGAAGAAAATCCCCCAAAACCATAGATCCACCCCAAAACCACCCTAAACCTACCTGATGTTCTCCAAAAACCACAATCCACTCCTATTTAACATAATGACAAACAAGAACCCAACAAAACCTAATGGAGACCCCAAAACACGTCAAAAACACCCCAAAAAATATCGGCATCACCCCCAAAACTGGAAGAAAATCCCCAAAACCATAGATCCACCCCAAAAACCACCATAAACCTACCTGATGTTCTCCAAAACCCACAATTTACCCTTTTCCACCATGATAACCAACGAGAACCCAACAGAACCCAACAGAGACCCCAAAAAACGTCAAAAACACCCCAAACAAGAACGGCATCACCACCAAAACTGGAAGAAAATCCCCCAAAACCATAGATCCACCCCAAAGACACCCTAAACCTACCTGATGTTCTCCAAAACCCACAATCCACACCTATTTAACATAATGACAAACAAGAACCAAACAAAACCTAATGGAGACCCCAAAACACGTCAAAAACACCCCAAACAAGAACGGCATCACCACCAAAACTGGAAGAAAATCCCCCAAAACCATAGATCCACCCCAAAACCACCCTAAACCTACCTGATGTTCTCCAAAACCCACAATCCACACCTATTTAACATAATGACAAACAAGAACCCAACAAAACCTAATGGAGACACTAAAACACGTCAAAAACACCCCAAACAAGAACGGCATCACCCCCAAAACTGGAAGAAATACCCCCAAAACCATAGATCCACCCCAAAGACACCCTAAACCTACCTGATGTTCTCCAAAAACCACAATTTACCCTTTTCCAACACGATGACCAACGAGAACCCAACAGAACCCAACAGAGACCCCAAAAAACGTCAAAAACACCCCAAACAAGAACGGCATCACCACCAAAACTGGAAGAAAATCCCCCAAAACCATAGATCCACCCCAAAACCACCCTAAAACTACCTGATGTTCTCCAAAACCCACAATCCACTCCTATTTAACATAATGACAAACAAGAACCCAACAAAACCTAATGGAGATCCCAAAACAAGTAAAAAAAAACACAAAAAATATCGGCATCACCCCCAAAACTGGAAGAAAATACGCCAAAACCATAGATCCACCCCAAAACCACCCTAAACCTACCTGATGTTCTCCAAAACCCACAATTTACCCTTTCCACCATGATAACCAACGAGAACCCAACAGAACCCAACAGAGACACCAAAAAACGTCAAAAACACCCCAAACAAGAACGGCATCACCCCCAAAACTGGAAGAAAATCCCCCAAAACCATAGATCCACCCCAAAGACACCCTAAACCTACCTGATGTTCTCCAAAACCCACAATTTACCCTTTTCCAACACGATGACCAACGAGAACCCAACAGAACCCAACAGAGACCCCAAAAAACGTCAAAAACACCCCAAACAAGAACGGCATCACCACCAAAACTGGAAGAAAATCCCCCAAAACCATAGATCCACCCCAAAACCACCCTAAACCTACCTGATGTTCTCCAAAACCCACAATCCACACCTATTTAACATAATGACAAACAAGAACCCAACAAAACCTAATGGAGACACCAAAACACGTCAAAAACACCCCAACAAGAACAGCATCACCCCCAAAACTGGAAGAAAATACGCCAAAAGCATAGATCCACCCCAAAGACACCCTAAACCTACCTGATGTTCTCCAAAACCCACAATTTACCCTTTTCCAACACGATGACCAACGAGAACCCAACAGAACCCAACAGAGACCCCAAAAAACGTCAAAAACACCCCAAACAAGAACGGCATCACCACCAAAACTGGAAGAAAATCCCCCAAAACCATAGATCCACCCCAAAACCACCCTAAACCTACCTGATGTTCTCCAAAAACCACAATCCACACCTATTTAACATAATGACAAACAAGAACCCAACAAAACCTAATGGAGACACCAAAACACGTCAAAAACACCCCAAACAAGAACGGCATCACCCCCAAAACTGGAAGAAATACCCCCAAAACCATAGATCCACCCCAAAGACACCCTAAAACTACCTGATGTTCTCCAAAAAAACACAATTTACCCTTTTCCACCATGATAACCAACGAGAACCCAACAGAACCCAACGGAGACCCCAAAAAACGTCAAAAACACCCAAACAAGAACGGCATCACCCCCAAAACTGGAAGAAAATCCCCCAAAACCATAGATCCACCCCAAAACCACCCTAAACCTACCTGATCTTCTCCAAAACCCACAATTTACCCTTTTCAACCATGATAACCAACGAGAACCCAACAAAACCCAACGGAGACCCCAAAAAACGTCAAAATACCCCAAACAAGAACGGCATCACCCCCAAAACTGGAAGAAAATCCCCCAAAACCATAGATCCACCCCAAAACCACCCTAAACCTACCTGATGTTCTCCAAAACCCACAATCCACACCTATTTAACATAATGACAAACAAGAAACCCAACAAAACCTAATGGAGACCCCAAAACACGTCAAAAACACCCCAAACAAGAACGGCATCACCACCAAAACTGGAAGAAAATCCCCCAAAACCATAGATCCACCCCAAAGACACCCTAAACCTACCTGATGTTCTCCAAAAACCACAATTTACCCTTTTCCACCATGATACCCAACGAGAAACCCAACAAAACCCAACAGAGACCCCAAAAAAACGTCAAAAACACCCCAAACAAGAACGGCATCACCACCAAAACTGGAAGAAAATCCCCCAAAACCATAGATCCACCCCGAAACCACCCTAAACCTACCTGATGTTCTCCAAAACCCACAATCCACACCTATTTAACATAATGACAAACAAGAACCCAACAAAACCTAATGGAGACACCAAAACACGTCAAAAAACACCCCAAACAAGAACGGCATCACCACCAAAACTGGAAGAAAATACGCCAAAACCATAGATCCACCCCAAAGACACCCTAAACCTACCTGATGTTCTCCAAAACCACAATTTACCCTTTTCCAACACGATGACCAACGAGAACCCAACAAAACCCAACAGAGACCCCAAAAAACGTCAAAAACACCCCAAACAAGAACGGCATCACCACCAAAACTGGAAGAAAATCCCCCAAAACCATAGATCCACCCCAAAACCACCCTAAACCTACCTGATGTTCTCCAAAACCCACAATCCACAACTATTTAACATAATGACAAACAAGAACCCAACAAAACCTAATGGAGACACCAAAACACGTCAAAAACACCCCAAACAAGAACGGCATCACCCCCAAAACTGGAAGAAATACCGCCAAAACTACAGATCCACCCCAAAGACACTCTAAACCTACCTGATGTTCTCCAAAAAACACAATTTACCCTTTTCCACCATGATAACCAACGAGAACCCAACAGAACCCAACAGAGACCCCAAAAAACGTCAAAAACACCCCAAACAAGAACGGCATCACCACCAAAACTGGAAGAAAATCCCCCAAAACCATAGATCCACCCCAAAACCACCCTAAACCTACCTGATGTTCTCCAAAAACCACAATCCACTCCTATTAACATAATGACAAACAAGAACCCAACAAAAACCTAATGGAGATCCCAAAACAAGTAAAAAAAAAACACAAAAAATATCGGCATCACCCCCAAAACTGGAAGAAAATACGCCAAAACCATAGATCCACCCCAAAACCACCCTAAACCTACCTGATGTTCTCCAAAACCCACAATTTACCCTTTTCCACCATGATAACCAACGAGAACCAAACAGAACCCAACAGAGACACCAAAAAACGTCAAAAACACCCCAAACAAGAACGGCATCGCCACCAAAACTGGAAGAAAATCCCCCAAAACCATAGATCCACCCCAAAACCACCCTAAACTTACCTGATGTTCTCCAAAAACCACAATCCACTCCTATTTAACATAATGACAAACAAGAACCCAACAAAACCTAATGGAGACCCCAAACACGTCAAAAACACCCCAAAAAATATCGGCATCACCCCCAAAACTGGAAGAAAATACGCCAAAACCATAGATCCACCCCAAAAACCACCCTAAACCTACCTGATGTTCTCCAAAACCCCACAATTTACCCTTTTCCACCATGATAACCAACGAGAACCCAACAGAACCCAACAGAGACCCCAAAAAACGTCAAAAACACCCCAAACAAGAACGGCATCACCACCAAAACTGGAAGAAAATCCCCCAAAACCATAGATCCACCCCAAAGACACCCTAAACCTACCTGATGTTCTCCAAAACCACAATTTACCCTTTTCCAACACGATGACCAACGAGAACCCAACAGAACCCAACAGAGACCCCAAAAAACGTCAAAAACACCCCAAACAAGAAACGGCATCACCACCAAAACTGGAAGAAAATCCCCCAAAACCATAGATCCACCCCAAAACCACCCTAAACCTACCTGATGTTCTCCAAAACCCACAATCCACTCCTATTTAACATAATGACAAACAAGAACCCAACAAAACCTAATGGAGATCCCAAAACAAGTAAAAAAAAAACACAAAAAATATCGGCATCACCCCAAAACTGGAAGAAAAATACGCCAAAACCATAGATCCACCCCAAAACCACCCTAAACCTACCTGATGTTCTCCAAAAGCCACAATCCACACCTATTTAACATAATGACAAACAAGAACCCAACAAAACCTAATGGAGACACCAAAACACGTCAAAAACACCCCAAACAAGAACAGCATCACCCCCAAAACTGGAAGAAAATCCCCCAAAACCATAGATCCACCCCAAAGACACCCTAAACCTACCTGATGTTCTCCAAAAACCACAATTTACCCTTTTCCAACACGATGACCAACGAGAACCCAACAGAACCCAACAGAGACCCCAAAAAACGTCAAAAACACCCCAAACAAGAACGGCATCACCACCAAAACTGGAAGAAAATCCCCCAAAACCATAGATCCACCCCAAAACCACCCTAAAACTACCTGATGTTCTCCAAAACCCACAATCCACTCCTATTTAACATAATGACAAACAAGAACCCAACAAAACCTAATGGAGACCCCAAAACACGTCAAAAACACCACAAAAAATATCGGCATCACCCCCAAAACTGGAAGAAAATACGCCAAAACCATAGATCCACCCCAAAACCACCCTAAACCTACCTGATGTTCTCCAAAAACCACAATTTACCCTTTTCCACCATGATAACCAACGAGAACCCAACAAAACCCAACAGAGACCCCAAAAAAACGTCAAAAACACCCCAAACAAGAACGGCATCACCACCAAAACTGGAAGAAAATCCCCCAAAACCATAGATCCACTCCAAAACCACCCTAAACCTACCTGATGTTCTCCAAAACCCACAATCCACACCTATTTAACATAATGACAAACAAGAACCCAACAAAACCTAATGGAGACACCAAAACACGTCAAAAACACCCCAAACAAGAACGGCATCACCACCAAAACTGGAAGAAAATCCCCCAAAACCATAGATCCACCCCAAAACCACCCTAAACCTACCTGATGTTCTCCAAAACCCACAATTTACCCTTTTCCACCATGATAACCAACGAGAACCAAACAAAACCCAACGGAGACCCCAAAACACTTCAAATACACCCCAAAAAAGAACAGGATCACGCCAAAAAATGGAAGAAAATCCCAAATACCATAGATCCACCCCAAAGACACCCTAAACCTACCTGATGTTCTCCTAATCCCAAAGCACACTCCAAACCACCATAAAACACATTAGGAATTCAACGAAACGCAACGGAAACCCCAAAACACATCAAAATCACCCGAAGAAAGGAGAGGATCACTCCCCCAAAAAGAAGAAAACCCCAAATACCATGAATCCACGCGAAAACTCCCCCTAAACCTACCTGAAGTTCTCCAAAACCCACAATTTACACTTTTACAACACGATGACCAAC
Organism: Aythya ferina; assembly: GCF_964211825.1. Classification (NCBI taxonomy): domain Eukaryota; kingdom Metazoa; phylum Chordata; class Aves; order Anseriformes; family Anatidae; genus Aythya; species Aythya ferina. The sequence continues at coordinate 2,103 of NW_028181176.1, read as the reverse complement.
GAGAACCCAACAAAAACAAACAGAGACCACAAAAACATTAAAAAATACCACAAACAAGAATGGCATCACCCCCAAAACTGGAAGAAAATCCCCCAAAACCATAGATCCACCCCAAAGACACCCTAAACCTACCTGATGTTCTCCAAAAAACACAATTTACCCTTTTCCACCATGATAACCAACGAGAACCCAACAGAACCCAACAGAGACCCCAAAAAACGTCAAAAACACCCCAAACAAGAACGGCATCACCACCAAAACTGGAAGAAAATCCCCCAAAACCATAGATCCACCCCAAAACCACCCTAAACCTACCTGATGTTCTCCAAAACCCACAATCCACACCTATTTAACATAATGACAAACAAGAACCCAACAAAACCTAATGGAGACACCAAAACACGTAAAAAACACCCCAAAAAATATCGGCATCACCCCCAAAACTGGAAGAAAATACGCCAAAACCATAGATCCACCCCAAAACCACCCTAAACCTACCTGATCTTCTCCAAAAACCACAATTTACCCTTTTCCACCATGATAACCAACGAGAACCCAACAGAACCCAACAGAGACCCCAAAAAACGTCAAAAACACCCCAAACAAGAACGGCATCACCACCAAAACTGGAAGAAAATCCCCCAAAACCATAGATCCACCCCAAAGACACCCTAAACCTACCTGATGTTCTCCAAAACCACAATTTACACTTTTCCAACACGATGACCAACGAGAACCCAACAGAACCCAACAGAGACCCCAAAAAACGTCAAAAACACCCCAAACAAGAACGGCATCACCACCAAAACTGGAAGAAAATCCCCCAAAACCATAGATCCACCCCAAAACCACCCTAAACCTACCTGATGTTCTCCAAAACCCACAATCCACAACTATTTAACATAATGACAAACAAGAACCCAACAAAACCTAATGGAGACACCAAAACACGTCAAAAACACCCCAAACAAGAACGGCATCACCCCCAAAACTGGAAGAAATACCCCCAAAACCATAGATCCACCCCAAAGACACCCTAAACCTACCTGATGTTCTCCAAAAACCACAATTTACCCTTTTCCAACACGATGACCAACGAGAACCCAACAGAACCCAACAGAGACCCCAAAAAACGTCAAAAACACCCCAAACAAGAACGGCATCACCACCAAAACTGGAAGAAAATCCCCCAAAACCATAGATCCACCCCAAAACCACCCTAAACCTACCTGATGTTCTCCAAAACCCACAATCCACTCCTATTTAACATAATGACAAACAAGAACCCAACAAAACCTAATGGAGATCCCAAAACAAGTAAAAAAAAACACAAAAAATATCGGCATCACCCCCAAAACTGGAAGAAAATACGCCAAAACCATAGATCCACCCAAAACCACCCTAAACCTACCTGATGTTCTCCAAAAACCACAATTTACCCTTTTCCACCATGATAACCAACGAGAACCCAACAGAACCCAACAGAGACACCAAAAAAACGTCAAAAACACCACAAAAAATATCGGCATCACCACCAAAACTGGAAGAAAATCCCCCAAACCATAGATCCACCCCAAAACCACCCTAAACCTACCGGATGTTCTCCAAAACCCACAATTTACCCTTTTCCACCATGATAACCAACGAGAACCCAACAGAACCCAACAGAGACCCCAAAAAACGTCAAAAACACCCCAAACAAGAACGGCATCACCACCAAAACTGGAAGAAATACCCCCAAAACCATAGATCCACCCCAAAGACACCCTAAACCTACCTGATGTTCTCCAAAAACCACAATTTACCCTTTTCCAACACGATGACCAACGAGAACCCAACAGAACCCAACAGAGACCCCAAAAAACGTCAAAAACACCCCAAACAAGAACGGCATCACCACCAAAACTGGAAGAAAATCCCCCAAACCATAGATCCACCCCAAAACCACCCTAAAACTACCTGATGTTCTCCAAAACCCACAATCCACTCCTATTTAACATAATGACAAACAAGAACCCAACAAAACCTAATGGAGATCCCAAAACAAGTAAAAAAAAACACAAAAAATATCGGCATCACCCCCAAAACTGGAAGAAAATACGC